>NC_077233.1:278110597-278383097 GCF_027887165.1 Monodelphis domestica | reverse complement strand
AAGTAGGCAGTCACACATGTAAAACCCAGTGGAATTGCGCTTCAGCTACGGAGGGGAGGGAGGAGGGAAAGAACATGAACCATGTAACCATGGGAAAATATTCTAAATTAATTAGTTAAATAAAAATTTTCAACTCAAAAAATTAAAAAAATAAGTAGGCAGTCACATAAAACATATTCCATATTAGTCATGTTGTGAAAGAAAATACACAACCCCCCCCACAAACACAAAGATAAAGAAAGCAAAAAACTCGTTTCTTTGGTCTCCATTCAGACTCCCTCAGTCCTTTCTCTGGAGGTGGCTGGCATTTTTCGTCTTAAGTCCTTCAGCCTGTCTCAGATCTTTGCACTGTTGAGAAGAGCTGCCACGCACGCTTGATCGCTGTACAATGTTCTCCTCATTCTGCTCCCCTCACTTTCCATCCCTTCATGTAAGCCTGCCCAGGTTTCTCGGAACTCCTGCTGCTCATCATTTCTCACAGAACAGTAGTGTTCCAGCACAATCATATGCTATAGCTGGATGACAGACATCCCCTCCATTTCCAATTCTTTGCTAAGACAAAACAGGCTGCTGTAAAGAGTTCTCTCCTGCCCCACTTTTTAAAAAAAATCTCTTTGGGATACAGGTCTGATAGTGGTGTTGCTGGGTCAAATTTCAAGCTCTTTAGGCCTAGTTGCAAACAATTCTCCAGGATGGCTGGATCAATTCACAACTCCAACAGTGCGTTAGTGTCCCAATTTTCCCACGTGCCCTCCAATATCGGTCATTTTCCTTCTCTGTTATGTTAACCAATCTGATAGCCGGGAGATGGTACCTCTGAGTTGTTCTAGTTTGTATTTCTATAATTTTGTTTCTAGATCTAGTCATTTGTTCGTATTTTCCTTATTGTTACTTTTAGGCAACTTTCCCCTATGATCTCCTAGAATATGGCATTCGCACTCTCTGTTTCTTTCATAGAATTTTCACTCTCCCTTTGAGCTGTGCCCCTTAGCACTGTGGCTTTGGTTTATAGAGCTGCCTTCCACATTTACCACTTCGGAATCCAGAACCTGGGAAATTCTGGCAAATTAAAGCCTTAGTGTGACCTCTAGTGGCTCTTTTCCTCTACTTTCCAATCAGGAATCTCTACTGCTGGGGGGAAAAATAGACCATAAGTGCTTGGCAGGACCAAATCTGAGAAGCCTGCTTTTGCCAGATGTCTCATTACTTTGTGAGATCAGGACTTAAGACTCCTTTGCAGGCTTAGCAAATTCCTCTCACAAGGCAGCTAGGTAGCAAAGCGGAATCGGCAGGTCCTGGGTTCAAATGTGACCTGAGACATTTCCATCGCAAATCATTTAACCCCTATTGCCTAGCTCTTACCACTCTTCTGCCTTAAAAACAGAAGGTCAAGGTTTAAAAAACAAAACAAAACTTCTCTTAGTCTTAATCCACAAGGACAGAGTTCATCCTCTTTTTTGATGATTATATCATTCAGCTGAACAAGGCTAACTGTAACATTCCTTAGGTAGTATGGGGCCAGATGTCACAAATCCTTTGTAACAGTGCCTTCAAAAAAAGGGCTTTAAATGCCTACAATGCCATTTATATTTGATCCTAGAGGCTACGGGGAGCCACAGAAGCTTTTAGAGTAGGAAAATAACAAAGTCTCTCCCCAGCCCCGTTTCATTCACGTGTTCAGGTAAGGATTCCCACTGGGGGAAATGTTCACATGCCCAAGGTAGGCCTTTCCCTGACTTACCCTCAACAGAGCTGGTTTCACTGGGGTGTGCTCACTATGCATGTTATAGCTTCTTGGAGGCACACGTGAGAGTTGGGTGACAGGGGGACCCCAAAGGTGGATGAGTAGCCCTGAAAAGATCTCAGCAAACTCTCACACTCCATACACCCCATTCTAACATAGACTGAACAAAGAGAAAGCTGTTAAAGGCTCTAGCCAAGCCCAACTCTCTGAGAAAAAAACTTGAGTAATAAACAAAAGTGCTGGATAAAACAAAATTTTAGTTACTCCATTTAATCTGGGACTCTACTAGGAAAGACAGCTAAAATTCAGATAAGGCTGAGTACAGCATGGTCAAGGGGGTCACAGCCTAAAATGAGTTCAAGCTTCTGGTCTAATGTATTTCAGAAGATGGGCAACGTTAGTTCCTACTGTGGACTGCAATAGGAGATAACCAGAGATGAACTCCATCTCGGACTTACAAAAAGTCTACTGAACTTCAGTCTATGGTTTTGGAGGCAGGACATGGTCCCTCTTCCCAATCTGGTGCCCCGTGCCAAGCTGGGACTGAAGAACAAAGCAGAGCCTAGTCTTGGGCAGTTTCTCAGGTAGGAAACAGAGACAATACAGATTGCGACTAACCACCTGGAACTCAACAATATGTACAATGACTCCAATAAAGTCAGAGTAAAGAACAATAACCACAAAAGAGTACATGTGATGAGTGAGGTCCTATGTTCTTCTTTTGCATTTCTACACCCGTAATTCTTTCTCTCAATGCGGTTAGCATTCTTTCCCATAAGTCCTTCAGGAGTGTCCCAGCTTGTTGCATTGCTACTAGTAGCAAGGTCTTTTACAATGGATTTTTTCATAATGTTTTGCTTTCTGTGTACGATGTTCTTCTAGTTCTGCTCATTTCATTTATCAGTTCTTTGAGGTTCTCCCAGTCCATATGGAAAGCCTCCAGATCATCAATCTTTATAGCACAATAGTATTACAGCACAACAGAATACAATAGTATTCCATCACCAACATATGCCACAATGTGTTCAGCCATTCCCCAATCGAAGGGCATCCCCTCATTTTCCAATTTTTGGCCACCACAAAGAGTGCAGCTATGAATATTTTTGTATATGTCTTTTTCCTTATTATCTCTTTGGGGTACAAACCCAGCAGTGGTATGGCTGGGTCAAAGGGCAGACAGTCTTTTAGCGCCCTTTGGGCAGAGTTCCAAATTGCCTTCCAGAATGACTGGATTAATTCACAACTCCACCAGCAATGCATTAGTGTCTGGATTTTGCCACACCCCCTGGAACATTTATTACTTTCCTTTACTATCATATTGGCCAATCTGATAGGTGTGAGGTGGTACCTCAGCATTGCTTTGATTGGATTAATGCCATTTCAGTTGATAAAATCTTATCAGTTTCTAATGTTTGAACCATTTGACAATGTCAGGACTTTGGTGACAAGAACTTTTATTTCTAGGACTTCAGTAGCTATGACTGACATACTTGCAAGAACAGTTGCCAGGCTGTATCTCCTCAAGGGTTGCATATCAGGAATATGAATAAAGACATTGGCCTGGAAGCATTGGTGAAGAATCTGATCTAAAGGGAGATGCTGGTCCAAGTGGGGATGGGAGTTTTCCTTATCTGGTACACTTAGCCTCTTGTCTCTTCCTCAGGGTTTTTGCACTTGATTAGGAATTGGTGGGGTTGGTCAGCTCCTACTCTACATGCTCCACTGAAGACAACTCCCAGGATGATGGCTGTGAAGATTGCCCTGAAGGCATACCCCTAGGCTATCTTCCTAGGTGACAGTTGGTCCACAGTTGTTGCTAGTGGTGATGAGGAAGGTGAGCCTCTTCTTCACAAGGATTTTTCCTCCCAAGGATAGCTACAGGGGCTGAGTGGTTTTGATAACACTGCTTTTCCCAAGTCAGCTGGATTTCAGGTTCTGAACTGTCTTTATCAGAGAAGATGATGGTCAAACTAATGGAATTGACAATTTGCCTGGCAGGTAGGTGGTGCAGTGGATAGAGTGCAGGGCCTAGAGTCAGGAAGACTCATCTTCCTGAGTTCAAATTTGACCTTAGATACTTAACAGCTGTGTGACCCTGGACAAATCACTTCACCCTCTTTGCCTCAATTTCCTCATCTATAAAATGAATTGGAGAAGAAAATGGCAAACTATTCCAGTTTCTTTGGCAAGAAAACTCCCAATATTTGGACATGACTGAAACAAATGAACAACAACAAAAATTTCCCCTGAGGGAGGTGCCCTGATAGTTTAGCTGGGCTTCTACCTCAAAGAAAAAATTTTTTGAAAGAAAAAAATTTCATATATACAAAAATATGTATAGCAGTCCTTTTTTTTTTGGTAGTATCCCAAAACTACTGTCTTATACCTCAAAGAAATTTTTAAAAGATGAAAAAAATTCATGTATTCAAAAATATTTATAGCAGCTCTTTTTTGGGTAGCATTCAAAGTGGGAAACTAAAGGGGTGCCTGCCTATTGGGAGATAGCTAAACAAGTGAATATAACGGTACTATGTTATTGTGTGCCCTAAGAAATGATGAAATGGACAGTTTTAGAGGAAATAGGAAAGACTTCTATAAGGTGATACAGAATAGAGAAAGCAGAATTAAGAAAAAAATTATATGATGACAATAAAAAAAACTTTGAAAAACTTTAGAACTGTGATCTATACAATGATAAACTGCAATTCTATAGGACTAAAGACAGAACACACCACCTAACTCTGTTGAGAGAAGTAAAAATACAGAATCAGACTTAAGTCTTTAGATATGGCTAATGTGGGGATTTGTTTTATTGGACTTTGCATATTGTTTTAATGAGGGTTTAATTTTTATTTCTTATTGAGGGAGGTAACCACGAGAAAGTAATAATACATGAATATAAAGAAAAAGAAAAAAAAGTGGTTTACCAGACACTTTAGGGGGGAAATCCCAAATTTAACACACTTAGAAATATCATAGTCAAAATATGGAGTTTTCAGATCAAAGAAAAAAATGCCATAAACATTCATGAAGAAACAGATCAAATACCAAGGAATCAAAGTCAGGATCACAAGACTATGAAGTAAAAGAAAGGAAAATTCATAGTATTTTCAAGTACTTCCTGGAATATATCAAAAGGCAAAAGAAAAGGACAAAACTAAGTATAATTCCACAAGGGGGAAATCTGGATGTTTAATAGATTAGATAATTTTTTTAACCATTTCTCTTGAGAAAATGAGAGTTATGTGGAGTCTTTGAAATGTAAACATGGGAGACAAGAAATCTAGAAAGAGAAAAGAATGTGAACTTTTTTAAAGGGCTAACATGATCAGATGCTTGCATATTATTAAGTGAAAGAAGAGATAATTATTCTTTCAGATGTCACTGTCTTCAAGAGTTAAAATTGGAACAAAGAAATTCATATTTCAGGACAGGTTCAGGGCCTTGTGTGGTTTCATTTTTTTGTTTGTTTTTAAAAGAGTAAATAAAAAGTCATGACTAAGGAAGAATTGAAGAAGGAGGAATTTGTTATTTCTCATAATTAAGGTTCATGATAAGCAAAGTATACAAACATAGAGGTAGAGTTGTGGGGAAACATACATCTCGTGAACACCACTTTTATCTGAAATAGGCAAAAGAAACTTGAACATACATACAGAGTTAGAATAGAAATATATTAAGGATAATGAGGGAAATATAAGGATTTAAGACTAGGTAGAGTTCAGAAGGGAATAGTCACAAAACAAAACTTTTACTATAGAATATTCATTTTGTAGGGAAGACTGTTGATTAAAGAAGGGGTGAGACCAAATAATCTGGCATGAGCAACTCAGCCTCAGTTTCTTCATCTGTAAAGTAGAGATAATGATAGCTCTTGCCTATTATTGTGAGATTATTAAGAGGATTAAATAAGATAATATTTTAAACTGGTGAACAAAGTGGCTAGTACATAGTAGGCTCTTAATAAATGATTATTTTTTTCCCCTTTCATCTTTCATAGAAAGAAGGAATTCTTTCTATATTACCTTCTTTCTCTCTTTCCCTCCTTCTTTCCTCCAAGGAAAATATCTCTCTCTCTAAACACTTTTATCAGTAAGGAAGAAAGAAGAGACAACTGAATTCATTCAATGAATATATATATGGTTCTGTGCCATGTCAATTTAAGTGCCAAGTGATTATTTGCTAGTCCTAGAAAAAAGTTACCTGGGAGAATAAAAGGTTAAGAATCGTGTGGGAAAGAATGGAAAAGGGAAGCAAGGGAAGAAGTATATACTAGGCTTCGAACCTTATTATAAAATATCGATCACCAAACTACTACAAAGTTAGGACTTAAAAACAAACAAATAAACAAAAAGCAAGCAAAAGAAAAGATTAAATAAACAAGAATAACTTGAGAAAGATAGACATGGATGATCAGCTGACAAAAATTCCTGGGAAACCTGGAAAATATTCTGGTAGAGACCGAGGTTGGATCAACACTTTGTATCATATATGACAATGCAGAAGCCTATTAAAAACCTTATTTTGTAAAACTGAAAACGTTAAGAAACAGTATTTTTTTTTAAAATCTTTATAAATCTTTGGAAAAGACTCTTGGAAAGGTGTGTGATAGGTCAAGGACGAAATGACTTTTCACAGGAGAAAAAAGTTTATGGCTGATATTTTAAGATAGAATAACTCTTGTCTAGTTCAAAACATTGTCTCCCAGGGGTAGCTGGGTAGTTCAGTGGATTGAGAGTCAGGCCTAGAGACTGGAGGTCCTAGGTTCAAATGTGACCTCAGACACTTCCCAGCTGTGTGACCCTAGGCAAGTCACTTGACCCCCATTGCCTAGCCCTTACCACTCTTCTGCCTTGGAGCTAATACACAGTATTATCCAAGGTAAGGGTTAAAAAAACAAAAAAAAAAAAACCATTGTCTCCCCACCCACCTAAAGTGACTGGTGCTGGGACCCACCCTTCTGAAAGGAGAATGGTACATGATATCTATTTGAGGGAGGAGTTCCTTTTGTCTAACTCTAGGAGTAAAGGGTGTGGCCTTTTAGAATGGAATAATCCAGGTCAATATTTTAAGATATCTTTTTCCTTGTTCAAGATGAATATGTATGTTGTTTTTTTAAACCCTCACCTTCTGCCTTAGAATCAACACTAGGTATTGGTTCCAAGGCAGAAGAGTTCCAAGGCAATGGGAGTCAAGTGACTTTCTCAGGGACACATAGCTAGGAAGTGTCTGAGGTCACATTTGAACCCAGGACCTCCCTTCTCTTGGCCTGAGTCTCAATCCCCTGAGCCACCCAGCTTCCCTTGATAAATATGTATGTTAATGGAAATCTTGGGGGAAAGGGTCATGCTGGAAGGCATGTAGTCTATGCAATTTTGAATCTTTCTTTCCAAGCCAGAAATAGCTTTAATATTGATTAAGAAAAAATTAAATAAAACTTTCTGTCAAACTGGTACCTAAATACAAAGTACAGTATTAGTAAGAATATTTTTCTTCAAAAATAAACTCCAAGTGAATATACAACATAAATATTAAACAACTTGAAAAACTGGAGAAAAAATGAAAGTTAGCAAGCATTTATTAAGTACCAACTTCATTAGCACTGTGGCCGCTATGCCACTGTGCTAAGGAATACAAAGAGAGGAAAAAACCAAATTCAACTCTCAAGGAAAATCACAATCAAATGGAGAAGACAATATGCAAATAGCTACATACAAACAACATATGAACAAGGAAATAATCTCAGAGGGAATGATACTAGGATTAAGGAAGACTAGAAGAGGTTTGCAGAAAACAATACTTCAGCTGAGACTTGAATTAAGCAGGAGAAACCATAAAGAGGAAGAGTTTGAGGCTCTGGAGAGAGCCAATGAAGATGTTTGGAGTCAGAAGATAGAGTATCAGACTTTTGAGTTAAGATGGCGGCAGCGTAGAAGCAAGAATCTTCCTCTGCTCACCACCAACCAATATAAAGTGCCTCAAAAGGACAAAAAAACAAAATCAGATGAGCAAAGGGGCTCTACTGTAGGACACAGCCTTGAAGGTCGGTGGGATTTGAGCATTTCCACACTAAAAGGGGGTTAAATAACTCCCAGCAAACCCTGAGCTATCACCCCTCCCCCACTCCACCTACTGTGTCAGTCAGGGCCAGCAGCCAGAATGAGAGTGAATGTGAGGCAATCTTTAGGTTCTAGAGACCTGGCTGAGAACACTACCGACTTACCCCTGAGCGCAGCTAGACTTGGGACCCCAGGAGGTTGAGGAATGTGGACCTTGGGCACAGAGATAGGGCAGGGAGGGGGGCAAACAGCAGATGCCACAGAGATTTGAAAAATAGCCTCAGGTCAAAAACCTGCTCCATAGCTCAATACAGAGAGAGCCCACCTTCCTCACTCAGACCTCTGGCTAGGAAGGGAAGGAAAAACCAACAAAGCAATGGCCACCAACCCCCAAGAACTACAATCTATAACTACAAAAAAAAAATAAGAAAAAGCCTTTGACTCTGGATAATATCTTAGAGAAGAGGATGACAAACAAGCAAACACATCCAAACTTTACCTCCCCCCCAAAAAATGGAAATTGGTCATGAACTCTCCAAGAAATCAGGCTGGAAGTTGAGAACCAAGTTAAAAAACATAGGAGAAACTGGCAAGAAAAGTGGGAAATCGTTCAAAAAGAAAATAACAGTTTAAAAGACAGAATTTTCCACTGGGAAAAAGAAATCAGATGAAATCATGAAACCAGAAATCAAATGAAATGATAAGCAAATTGAAGACCAGAAATAACCTGCTGGAAGCCATGAAAAGGAAGATAGACCAAACCAAAAAGGAAAATTTAAAAATCCTAGAGGAAAACCAGTCTTGAAAGACCAGAATTGGGGAAGTAGAAGTTAATGGTCTCACAAGACAGCAAGAATTAATAAAGCAAAGTCAAAAGAATGACAAAGAATGATGAAAACATGAAATGTCTCACTGAGAAAATGACTGACCTGGAAAGCCAATCTAGAAGAGACAATTTGAGAATCATTGGTCTACTTGAAAACCTAGAAATAAACAGAAACTTTGACATCATACTACAAGAAATGATCCAAGAAAACTGCCCTGATGTTCTCCAAAAAGAGGGCAAAATAGACATGGAAAGAATTAGATCACCCTCTACATTAAATCTTCAAAAGACAACCCCTAGGAATGTAATTGCCAAATTCAAGAGCTTCCAAGCTAAAGAGAAAATATTACAATAAGCCAGACAGAGACAATTCAGATATCAAGAAGCACCAATCAGGATTACACAGGATCTGGCAGCCTCTCCACTAAAGGACTACAAGACTTGGGATATGATATTCAGAAAGGCAAGAGAATTGGGTCTACAACCAAGGATCACCTACTCATCAAAATAAACAAAGGAGTTCTACCAAATTCCTTTTATAACACAAATATGGTACTGATTCCAAAACCAGGCAGATCAAAAACAGAAAGAAAACTACAGACCAATCTCCTTAATGAACATAGATGTAAAAATCTTAAATAGAACACTAGCAAAAAAAACTCTAGCAAGTGATCACAAGGGTTATTCATTATGATCAGGTGGGGTTTATACCAGGAATGCAGGGATGGTTCAATATTAGGAAAACCATTGTTAAATTTATGTGATTGGACTGAATTATTAAATTGGTGGTCACCAGGGATTTAATTTCTAAATCACAAAATGAATTACTCAAGTGAATGGAATTATGGTAGTTTATTTTACAATAGAGGGAAGATATTAAGGAAGAGAGAAAAGGGGAGAGAAAGAGAGAGCTCGGGCTTCCTCTGAATCAGTTAGAAATTCCAAGGCACCAGTCAGGTGAAAGGAGTCTCAAAATGATGGGCTTTTCTTGTAGGTTCACACCTCCTCCAAAAAGGGCAAGGCAGGAAGTCAGCCTTTACCCTCACCACAGCGACTGTCTAAAAAGAAAGCAGTCTGAGGTCTCCTGTATGACTTACTCCAGGGGTCCAGTTCCACAGCCAAGTGTCTTCCAGTCTCTCTTCACATGTCTCTCTTCACTCCAAGTCAAGAGTGAGTTTCTTCCAGTCCAACTCCAAGTGACTGATGAATTATTTCTATGTGTCTCTGTTTCCACTATTTAAAGGCTTTTTTTCTCTTGTATCTCCTCTAAATTTTATGTCTACAAATCACAACAGATGCTCCTCTCCAGGACTGCCCATTCTTTCATACCTGGGTCACAGACCTCCCACTCAACATATGAAATGGGTGTTCATACTTTTTTGTGGTTAGTTCACACCTTTTTGTGGTTAGTTCATACCTTTTTGTGGTTGGCTCATACCTTTTTGTGGTTAAAATGGGTAGATCTACTTTAAATACTGGGTTTACACTTTGGGGTATTTAAATCTAAAAATAGACAGGGGATTACAATTTAATCTTCACAATAAAGGAAGAGCTAAGTACCTTCATTGTTACAATCACAAACTAACAAAAATCACATGATTATCTCAATAGATGCAGAAAAAGCCTTTGACAAAATACAATGCTCATTCCTATTGAAAACACTAGAAAGTATAGGAATAGAAGGTCTTTCCTAAAAAGAATAAACAGTATACATTTAAAATAATCAGCAAGCATCATCTGCAATGGGGATAAATTAGAAGCCTTCCCAGTGAGATCAGGAGTGAAACAAAGATGCTCATTATCACCTCTATTATTTAACATGGTACTAGAAACACTAGTAGTAGCAATTAGAGAAGAAAAAGAAACTGAAGGTATTAAAACAGGCAATGAGGAGACCAAGTTATCACTCATGCAGATGATATGATGGTCTACTTAAAGAATCCTAGAGAATCAACTAAAAACCTAGTGGAAATAATCAACAACTTTAGCAAAGTTGCAGGATACAAAATAAATCACATAAGTAATCAGCATTTCTATATATCTCCAACACATCTCAGCAGCAAGAATTAGAAAGGGAAATTCCATTTAAAATCACCCTAGACAATATAAAATACTTAGAAATCTATCTTCTGAGACAAAAAGGGGAACTATATGAACACAACTACAAAACACTCTCCATACAATTAAAACTACATCTAAACAGTTGGAAAAACATCAATTGCTCATGGGTAGGATGTGCTAACATAATAAAAATGACAATCCTACCCAAATTAATTTACTTATTTAGTGCCATACCTATTGAACTACCAAAAAGCTTTTTTACTGAATTAGAAAAAAAAATAACAAAGTTCATTTGGAAGAACAAAAGATCAAGGACATCCAGGGAAATAATTTTAAAAAATGTGAAGGAAGGAGGCCTTGCAGTCCCAGATCTCAAATTATACTACTATAAAGCAGTGGTCATCAAAACAATTTGGTACTGGCTAAGAGACAGAAGGGAGGATCAGTGGAATAGACTTGGGGTAAGTGACCTCAGCAAGACAGTCTGTGATAAGCCCAAAGATCCCAGCTTTGGGGACCAAAATCCACTATTTGATGAAAACTGCTGGGAAAATTGGAAGACAGTGTGGGAGAGATTAGATCTAGATCAACATCTCCCACCCTACACCAAGATAAACTCAGAATGGGTGAATGGCCTGAACATAAAGAAGGAAACTATAAGTAAATTAGGTGAACACGGAATAGTATACATGTCAGATTTTGGGGAAAGGAAAGATTTTAAGACCAAGCAAGAGTTAGAAAAAAATCACAAAATGTAAAATCAATAATTTTGATTACATCAAATTAAAATTTTTTTTGTACAAACAAAACTAATACATCCAAAATTAGAAGGGAAGCAACAAATTGGGAAACAATCTTCATTACAAAAACCTCTGACAAAGGTCTAATTACTCAAATTTATAAAGAGCTAAACCAATTGTACAAAAATATCATGCCATTCTCTAATTGATAAATGGGCAAGGGGCATGGATAGGCAATTTTTCACATAAAGAAATCAAAACTATTAATAAGCACATGAAAAAGTGTTCTAAATCTCTTATAAGCAGACAGATGCAAATCAAAACAACTCTGAGGTATCACCCCACACCTAGCAGATTGGCCAACATGACAGCAAAGAAAAGTAATGAATGCTGGAGAGTATGTGGCAAAGTGGGAACACTAATTCATTGCTGGTGGAGTTGTGAATTGATCCAACCATTCTGGAGGGCAATTTGGAACTATGCCTAAAGGGTGATAAAAGACTGTCTGCCCTTTGATCCAGCCATAGCACTGCTGGGTTTGTATCCCAAAGAAATAATAAGGAAAAAGAATATTCATAGCTGCGCTCTTTGAGGTGGCCAAAAATTGGAAAATGAGGGGATGCCCATCAATTGGGGAATGGCTGAACAAATTGTGGTCTATGTTGGTGATGGAATACTATTGTGCTCAAAGGAATAATAAACTGTATGAATTCCATGTGAACTGGAACAACCTCCAGGAAGTGATGCAGAGTGAAAGGAGCAGAACCAGGAGAACATCATACACAGAAACTGATACACTGTGGTACAATCAAATGTAATGGACGTCTCCATTAGTGGCAATGCAATGATCCTGAACAATCTGCAGGGAGTTATGAGAAAAAAAACTATCCTCAAGCAGAGGACAAAGTGTGGGAGTAAAAACACCAAGGAAAAGCAACTGTTTGACTACAGGGGTGGAGGAGATATGATTGAAGAGAGAGGCTAAAAGAGCACCCTAATGCAAATACCAACAACAAGGAAATGGGTTTAGAGCAAGGACACCCCGCTTTGGCTAGGGGAGGGGTGGCGGGAGGAGGGGGGAGGAAAAGAAAATGACCAAATAAAATAATGTAAAAAAAAAAGAAGAAGAGGTTTTTAAGATAGTATAATAGCCAAGGCTGGTGAAATAGCCTAGGGCAATGATAGCAAACCTTTTAGAGACCAAGTGCCCAAACTGCATCCTCTGCTGCATGTGAGCCACTCCCTTACCCCAAACAGGGGAGGGAGGAAGCACTCCCATTGGGCTGCTGGGCAGAGGGGCAGGTGATTTGAAAAATGTCCCCAACACAGGCCTAGGGGTTAG
This sequence comes from Monodelphis domestica, assembly GCF_027887165.1. Taxonomy (NCBI): domain Eukaryota; kingdom Metazoa; phylum Chordata; class Mammalia; order Didelphimorphia; family Didelphidae; genus Monodelphis; species Monodelphis domestica. Next base: position 278,370,325 of record NC_077233.1, on the reverse strand, counting down.
TGGAATGGCCCTGGGATTGGTGGTATAGCCCACAGACTTCTGGAATGCCTTCTTTAAAGGTGGGAACATAGGGAGAATGTAGTACAGTAGATGACCACTATAGGTGATTAATAATGCCTAACAGTTCAGATCTAAGGTAAATACAGAACCATATAAGCAATTACCAATACAGAATAGTACAAAGCTGGTATATAGAATAGAACAGTATAGCACCATTTTGAGTGATTAATAATACAGAATGATTAACTGATTAATAATACAGATTTCGCAATTTATGCTTGACTAGAACTAAAAATACAAAATCTCAGAACAAGAATGTCTCTCTTTTGGGGGCAGCTGGGTAGCTCAGTGGATGGAGAGTCAGGCCTAGAGATAGGAGGTCCTAGGTTCAAATTTGGCCTCAGACACTTCCCAGCTGTGTGACCCTAGGCAAGTCACTTGACCCCCATTGCCTAGCCCTTACCACTCTTCTGCCTTGGAGCCAATATACAGTATTGACTCCAAGAGGGAAGGTGAGGGTTTAAAAAAAAAAAGAATGTCTCTCTTTTGTCACTGCCCATTTCCCACCTCAATTAACTCTGCCTTGATCCCTCTTTTTTATTCTGTATCTTCTTATTTGGCAATCTCATTAGATCCTATGGGTTCAATTATCTTTTCTCTTTATACTTTTACCTTCTGTCTTAGAATTGATAAGTTTCATACAACTAGGAACTGTCTGAAGCCATGTTTGAAACCAGGACCTCCAATTTCCAGACCTGAATTTCTGTCCACTGAATCATATAGCTGCCCCTCAATTATCATTTCTATGTAGATGATACACAGACCTAAGGAAAAAGGAAAGCCTGCACATTCGTATGGCTCTCTAGAAAGAACCCTACAAACATCAAAGAGCTGGAGTTAGAGAGAAATACTCAAATGTAAAGAGCTGGATGAGAGTCCTGCAGGCAGCTCTATTGTGTATCAACACCATATTTGTGGTCATAAAAGGAATGTTAGGATTCCTTCTTTACCCATTTCCCCAAATAGTTTATATAGTATTAGAATGAATTGTTCTTTAAACGTTTGGCAGAATTCACTTATGAATCCATCTGGACCTGGAGATTTTTTCTTATGGAGCTTGTTAACAACTTTCCTTCTTTCCTTCCTTCCATCCTTCCTTCCTTCCTTTTTTCTTTTTTCCTTCCTTCCTTCCTTCCTTCCTTCCTTCCTTCCTTCCTTCCTTCCTTCCTTCCTTCCTTCCTTCCTTCCTTCCTTCCTTCCTTCCTTCCTTCCTTCCTCTCTCTCCTTCCTTTCCTTCCTTCCTTCCTTCCTTCCTTCCTTCCTTCCTTCCTTCCTTCCTTCCTTCCTTCCTCTCTTTCCTTCCTCTCTTTCCTTCCTTCCTTCCTTCCTTCCTTCCTTCCTTCCTTCCTTCCTTCCTTCCTTCCTTCCTTCCTTCCTTCCTTCCTTCCTCTCTTTCCTTCCTCTCTTTCCTTCCTTCCTTCCTTCCTTCCTTCCTTCCTTCCTTCCTTCCTCTCTTTCCTTCCTCTCTTTCCTTCCTTCCTTCCTTCCTTCCTTCCTTCCTTCCTTCCTTCCTTCCTTCCTTCCTTCCTTCCTCTCTTTCCTTCCTCTCTTTCCTTCCTTCCTTTCTTCCTTCCTTCCTTCCTTCCTTCCTTCCTTCCTTCCTTCCTTCTTTCCTTCCTCTCCTTCCTTCCTTCCTTCCTTCCTTCCTTCCTTCCTTCCTTCCTTCCTTCCTTCCTTCCTTCCTTCCTTCCTTCCTTCCTTCCTTCCTTCCTTCCTTCCTTCCTCTCTTTCCTTCCTTGCCTTTTGTCTCAGAATTGATACTAAGTATTGGTTCTAAGGCAGAAGAGCAGTAAGGACTAGGCAATGGGAATTAAATGATTTGCCTAAGGTCACCCAACTAGGAAGTGTTTGAGGTCAAATTTGAACCTAGGACTTCCCGTCTCCAATCAATTTCTTTTTTCTAGGATGAGAGTATTTAAGCATACAGCTACATTATGTAGACTTGAGAACCTTAATGATGGAAAGAGTTAAAGGAGGTAGAACCTTAATGAGAGAAAAGTAATGAATTGCTGGATATGAGAGTGAGTCCCCCAAAGTTCTTCTCTTCTTTTCTTCCTCTATATGTTTTCACTTGTTGATCTCCTCAATTCTCTTGGTTTCAATAATCATCTCTATGAAGATGACTCTCAGATCTACTTGTCCATCCCTAACCTCTTTCCTGACTTCTAGACTCATATTTCCAGCCGCCTATTAGACATATTGAACTGTATGTCTTATAGATATCTGAAATTCAACATGTCCAAAACAGAATTCATTTTCATCTCCCTTATCCCAAATTTTCCCAACTTCCCTGTAACTGTCAAGAGTACCATCAGTCTCTCAGTTGCTCATTCTTGAGGCTCCCCGCTTTCTCTCTCTCCCCATATCCACTCAATTGTCCTGTTTGTTTGTTTTTTTCACCTCTGCAACAGGTTTTTCATATTTCTTATTCTCTACTCTGACACTCTAACCACCCTGGTACAGGCCCTCATCACTTCACATCTGGACTATTTCAGAAGACTTTTAGTTTGTCCCCGGACAAGATTAGAATCTTGTCCAAAGAATTAATGACTCAGGTAATCTCCATGGCAAGGGAATAAGAGAGACAGACAGACAGACAGACAGACAGACAGACAGACAGACAGAGACACACACAGAGAGAGAGAGAGAGGTGGTTGAATAGTGCTGGTGATGGAGCAGCCATGATGTGGGAATGGCTGTGGTGATGGAAAAACCTGAGAGGTTTTCAGGAATTTTTTTTAGCTTGCCTAGTTACTAAGGAAGGGGTCATTTGTTTGGGTGGTTGTTGCCCTGATATTTCCAATGAACTGATGTCACTTTACCCATGGTCCACTTTGGTCTGTGTGACTTTACCCAAGATTCACTTTGTTTGTCCACTAGGGGCAAGGATGCAGTAAAGACCTCAGTGTGAATGGGACACTAATAATATGTTAAATGCCCGGGGATAATTTAAAGTTACTTTTGCTCTTTTTCTGCACATACTAAGGAAGGCAGTGATTGTGGAAACTGAGTATAGTTTGAACCCAGTCCTCTGTGCCTGGGAAACTGAAGCACCTGTACTTGCTGCCAGAGAAAAGGACCCAGGTTATGTCTAAAGAGTAATGTGAGGAATTTTCTCCTAATTCTGAATCTAAGCAACCCATATGTCTTACCTGAAAGGTGGCCCCATATTAATCAACTAGTTATTGTTTCTGTGTCCTTTCAATTGTTTACAACTACTTGGCAGGGTTTGTGGTTCTCTTCGGCCTACCTCAAGTCCCTTCTCACTCCAATCTCTTTGACTCACCTGGGAAACTGATCTCCCTAAAGAGCAGGCTATACAATACCCCTCGTTCCCTCTCCTCCCAGTTAGCTTCCTGTTCCCTCCAGGATAAAGCAGAAACCCCTCTGTCTGATTTTCAAGTCCTCCATAACCTGGCCCTTCCTAACTTTCCAGTCTTCTTACAGTTCCAAGTAATCTGGTGACACGGGTCTGCCTACTATTCCTTACACACGAGCCTCCACAATCCAGCTCAGAGCATGATCACTGGCTTTCTGCTCTGCCCGGAACTCCCTCCTTCATCATCTCTGCCCACTAGTTCCCTTGGCTTCCTTCAAGACTCAGTTCAAGCCTCCCATTCTGCAGGGAAGGCCTTTTCCCCTTCCTCAAGCTCTGCTAGTGCCTTTTGCTCTGAGACCATATTCCATCCAGTCCTTCTAGACTGTGCATCTAAATAGTTATTGTCGCTGCTACTTGAATGGAAGCTTTTGAGGGCAGGAACAAATTCTGGCATTCTTTGAACTCCTGGTTTAGCATAGTGCTTGACTCATAGAAAACACTTAATATAGGTAGATCCTGATAAATGCAAATAAGAAACCCCTGAACTGGTCATATGTATTTGCTCTGACTCTAACATGAAATATAGTCATTGGGTCCAGTCTAATGGAAGTACGTAGTATGGATTCATTAACGTAGTTACGTTAGGGGATTCATTACTAATATGTAGTATGAATTCAAATAATGTGACTACATCGGGGGAGCCATTCTTTCCATTAATGGGTCAGAGGCAAAAATCAGACCTGCTCACTTGGGAAGAAAGATGGCCTTGAGAAAGGAAATGGAACTCTCAATAGTCCCGATATTTACCACAAGTGTGAGGAGAGACAATGGTGGAGTCTCAGTAAAATATCATTTCAGAAGCCAGAAGAGAAGCACGTTGCTGACATATGGGCTTGCTGCTTTGCCATTCTGAGAAACATAGGAGATAATTGTCTCCAAAAACCTGATTCTGGTCTTCAGGCTCTAGAGAGTTGTTGCTGTTGTACTTGGACTTGGTCTCTAATGAAATATTTGTATCTACCACAGTTCTGCCATAGTCTGAAGAAGTTACGGGTGTTCTGTGGTTAGGCTGATCGCATGTGGTTTGAGCTAGTTAAGTTAAACCTCAACGATAGCTAACATATATATATGGTAGGTGATAATGGTATTATTGTTCCCATTTTACACATGAGGAAACTGAGGAAGATAGAGATTAAATGACATGCCAAATATTCCATAGTGTCAATCCTTAAAACAAGAGAGGAATAGGATAACTAACTTAATGCCACAGCATTATATCTGTTAGCCCTGAACACCAGAGAGCCTCAGAGGACTCAGTCGATTTGTTTATTCCATTTAAGGGAGAGAAAACAAAATATATGTCCAGACGCTGGGATAGAACCAAGCCCAGAAAGCAGGACTAGGTCACAGGCGTTAAAGTATTTTAAGAAAGAGGGGAGAGAAGGTATTTGGGATTGAGCAACAAGGGCGAAACTTCTGCTTAGCAACAAGGAAATGTTCAGCAGCAGCTTGGAATGTAGACCAGGACATGATTTGCTGATGAAGAAAGAAGACAGCCTCAGAATTCTCTATTGGGATTCAGGGACCACTTGGGACTGGTCTGAGTTATTCTTGTACAGAAACATTCATAGGGTTACTTCCAGAGCATGTGTCATTGTTTTGTCAGGTTAATCCTCATCAAGATCTAGAAATTAAGACAATTCTAATACCACAAAGCCATCAGAAATGGTATCACCCTAACAATTGCTAGTTATTTATCTAATTATGTAAGACTGGATTGGAATTCGGGTCTTCTTGACTCCAGGTTGGGCACTCTATCCTCTATGCTATCACCTAGATCCTTCTTATCTCTGTAGGCTTGAGTAGGACTAATGGAATTCCATTCATCCTTCCTCTTGGTTTCATCCTTTGTTTTCATGACTATAAAAGGAATTCTGGATTTTCTACAAGTTGAATACCTCAAAATTTCAAAACTTTTAAACTTAGGAGAAGAAAAATCATTAGTTCTAAATATTGTTAGTAAATTAGTTCTTTGGAAGGAATTGATAACAATCAAATTTTTAAAAACCCTCCTATAAAAGAGATGGATTCTCATTGGTAACACTCAGACATTTAGAGCAAAACAATACAATTAATGATAGCTCACATTAATACAGCAAATTATAAGGTTTACAAAACATTTATTTTAAAAGATATAATCACAAATACATAAACTTACTACCCCAACATGTAATTTGTACCACCCTAGTCTCTGGGGAGAGGATTAGGCTCATAGTTTGGCTTGGTTCCTAGAGAGCACAGTCCCATTTCTGAATCTCAAAGACCTCCTTGGACTTGAAACCAAGGCGCCTTGACCTCTCTGGGCTTCCAAGCTTGCCTGGCTTGGACTTGTGGACCATCTAGCTGGCATTCCTGGCTCCAAGTGCATCATGGCTCCAACTTCCAGATTCTTGAGAACTACCTCCAGATCTTGAAACTGAGTAGGACAAACAGCACAAAATAGAAACAAACGTCCCCAGACCCATTTCTTGGAACCTAAGTAAAAAGATGGAGCAGGGGAGGTTCTTCCCCTCTTACTGTTTCAGTTCATGGCATGCACACTATGGGTGAACTGTGACCTTCACCTCCTAGGCAGAGTGGCAGGGGAAAAAAACCACACACACACAACTGGTCATAGTCTCGCCAGTTTTAAAGATGCAGACAACCAGTTGAAGGAGGCTATTCCTATGCATGTGGTAGGGAATGAAGAGGCCTCAATGTCAGACTATAGACATGTTTCAAGGCCCATTAAAGGCTTTCCTATGTTACGTGGAACAGAGCATCCTCAGCTATGTCCAGAATGACATCAGTAAATTCTGGTTTATTGGCCTATTCTCCTAATTATACAAAAATTTTATGAGTCATCTGTAGAAGCTGAGGACATCCATGACAAGTATTTATGCAGGGAATAAGCAGATTTTTATTCACAATGTTCAACTATAAGAGAAATGTCTCAATAGGAGTTCAGCAAAATCTAAAGGTCTATAAGGGCTAAAGGACAGAGACATCAATAGGTAAAGAGGAAAGAGATCAGATGTTAAATATATATTCCATATTCTTTCTTGGATAGAAGATTTGAATACCATAATTCCCTATGAAGAAGCTAAAAAAGTGATGAACTTGTTTCCAGGGCACAGACTGTACTCATATCTTTCTCTCTAGCTCCTCATCTACTTAAGATCCCCAGAGCAATAAGGAGGAATTGAAACTAAACAATCACCTATGGCTGTGATAGCGAACCTATGGCAAGTGTGCCAAATAGGGCATGCAGATCACTCTTTGTGGGCATGTTTGCCATCCCCCAACGGAGTTTGATACTTATAAGGCAGATGAACTCAGGTGGAGCTGCTTCCTTCCCCCTCTCAACCATGCCTGATGACATTTTTTCACATCACCTGCCCCTCTGCCCAACATCCCAATGGAAGCACTTTCTCCATCCCCTGTGTGGGGTATGGGGGGGGGGGACTGGCAGCATGGCACTAGGTCTGGGGAAGGTGGCACACAGCACACAGTCTGAAGGGGTGGGCATGGCATATGGTCTTTAAAAGGTTTGCCATCACTGCTCTAAGGCAAAGTGGAGTTTTATTTGTTTGTTTTTGCTTTTTTGAGAAAAGAGCCTTGTTAGTCAGGAAGAATTCATTGAAAAGAAAGGTAAGACTTCTCCCATCTTTTGACTAGAAGTGATAAACAACTCCCAAGCTGATGTTCTGAGGGAGTCAAAGGGAAGGTGCTTTCACTAGTACTAAATTCTGAGGGAGTGAAAAGGTAGAAGCTTCTTTAAAAAATTGTATTTGGTGGCATGGGGCAGCTAGGTGGCTCAGTGGATTGAGAGTCAGGCCTAGAGACAGGAAGTCCTAGGTTCAAATCTAGCCTCAGACACTTCCTACCTGTGTGTCCCTGGGCAAGTCAGTCACTTAACAGCCATAGCCCTTACCACTCTTCTGCCTTGGAACCAATACCTGGTATTAATTCTAAGATGGAAGGTAAGGGTTATTTTTTAATTAATTTTTTTCAATTAGATGTAAAAATAAATTTTAACATTTTTTAAATGTTGAGTTCTAAATTTTCTCTCTTTTTCCTTTCCCCTATCCTTGAGAAAGTAAGCAATTTGATATAGATTATACATATATAGTCATATAAAACACATTTCCATATTAGCCATGTTGGAAAAAAACTCAAAAAAATTAAAAGAAGCATGCTCTGATCTCTATCCAAACTGTCAAGTCTTTCTCTGGAGATGGTTTTATAAGCCTTTAGGAATTGTTTTAGATCACCATATTTGCTAATAGCTAAGTCATTCATAGGTGATCATTATACAATGTTGCTGTTACTATGTACAATGTTCTTTTGGTTCTGCTCACTTCACTTTGTATCAATTTGCATAAGTCCTTCCTGGTTTTTCTGAAAGCATCCTTCAACAAAATTACTCTTAAATTGTCCTTCCTTGATTTGTTTTCCAATTCAGTAGTTTTTGATGCCTTAAATTTTTATTTTTTTAATCTTTTGATTTTGTTTATTATAGTATTTCCCATTGACTCAGGCCATTAACTTCTCTTTGGCCCACTCTAATTTTTACCTAGGAAAGATTTTGTACCTCTTGTGTTAAGGTGTTAATGTTGATAGTTTTCATTTTGTCATGATTAAAATTATTTAAGAGATTGATTTTGAGTAAGAAATAATAGCTCATTTATATATATATCATCATACATCATAACCAATAAAATGACATAGTCAGTGGTCCACTCAAATGACCAGAGACTCCAAAGCTTGGTGAGGCAGCTCAAGAAATAGTTTTAAGACCTCATTATTCAGCCCCTCACTTGAACATCCTTAAGATATCTCTAATTGTCAAATCTGGCCTCAGCCACTTCCTAGCTGTGTGACCCTGGGCAAGTCACTTGACCCCCATTGCCTAGCCCTTACCACTCTTCTGCCTTGGAGCCAATACAAAGTATTGACTCCAAGATGGAAGGTGAGGGTTTAAAAAAAAAAGAAAGATATCTCTAATTGGTAGATAGCTAATTGAGCGGTGATTCATCAAACATATCCATCCCTCCCCATCCTGATATCATGAGAAACATGTACACAGGGGAAAAAAAAAAACCCTTTCCCCTTCATTTATTTCTTATTTATTTAGTAATTTTGTTGCCTTCTGTCTTAGAATCAAAACCAAGTACCCCATTCCAAGATATCCCCTTCATTTATTAACCAAATTGTGTTAAAAAAGATCTTCTTTGAGATTCCTAGGGACAAAAAAGCAATCAACTGGATGGATTCTCTAACCCAGATTCCAGATGCAGCAATACACAGTAATTCTAACCTACAGGAATTGGGACGTTTCTATTCCAGGACTCTGATGTAAGAATTAATCCAGTATATGAAAAATAATTTTTCATAATTTATTTTCTGATTATTTCCTCTAGCATTATCATGTTAAACTTTTTCCTTTTTTTAAAGCTTTTACACAATTTCTTCTAGGCATTCTAATTAGTTGTGTGGGTAATCTATGGTTTTCTTTGAGACTTTCTAGAAATTAGTCTCCTTTTTCTGGGTTTATGTCTTGGGCATCTATGGCATAATAGCTTAAATTTTTTTAAAAACTAGTTTCAATCAGCCAAGATCTGCTTTTCGTCCCCCTAGTCCAACTTTTCCCCCTCCCCTCCAATCAAGAGTCCAAGAAAGATGAAATACATGCAGTCAATGAAATTTCCACATTGGCCATGTCCAAAAACCCCCCAAATGGTCTCATTCTATATTCTGAGTATTTGGTATTTCTTCACATCTTTATCAGGAAGTGAGTGGCATGTTTCATCATTAGTTCTTTGGAATCCTAGCCGATCATTGTGCTGAAAAACATTCAGCAAAATAGTATTGCACCACATTTATATGCATATCAGAACTTGTTCATCCATTCTCCTATCTACGGATGCTTTTTCAGCATCTCATTTTTTGCCTCCTCAAAAAAAATTATGTTTCTGTACATTCTTATAGTTTATTTTACTTAGCTCTAATCTTTCCCTTAAACCACCCTCCTTCTAATTCCCTCTCCTTTCTTCTCCCCTCTTCCTCTTGTTGAGTGAACTAGATGTTTGCAACCATAAGAACTTATCTTTTTTTGGTTTATTTATTCTTAGGGATCAGAGTGACTGGGTTGGGTCCCTGCTTTCTGATTGGGAGTAAATCCTAGATCCCTTCTCCTTCAGGGAGCAGGGTTAGAGGCCCTATTCGTCACCTAGGGATTGAGTTCTCTAGAGATGGCTAATTTGGAAATCAAGTTTCAGATCTCTCTTTCATTGGTGACTAAAAACAGTATGACTTGCTAAGGCACTGATCCTTGCCTGTTGTGAAATTTCCTCTCCTCTAGAGATGGAGAGACTTCATTGAGGTCTTTTTCCTTGCTCCAGGGTCTAATTGCAAGATCTCCCCCATGTCCTGAGATCAAATTTAGACTGAAAGTACTACAGCCTCTATGCCAAGGGGTAATATAATGGAAAAGACTAGTCAAAATGGGAGAAGAGGAGGGAGCAATACCTAGTTCTCTGATCACTACACAATTAGGCCTCCAACTATTTAATGTTATCCCTTGGCATAGATTTAATTTAATTTAATTTTAACTTCATTTATTAATTTTTATGATAAAAATATTCAATTTTATGTAATCAACATTGTTCATGTTGTCCTTCATGATCATCTCTGTCACTTGTTTAGTTAAGCGTATCTCCTGATCATAATTGAAGTATTTCCTTCCTGTTTCTTCTAATTTTTAAAAATGTGACCTCATATTTGCATTAGTATCCATTGGAGCTTGTTGTGGTTTAGCAAGTACTTCCCTCTTTATCTGATTTGGATCAATTACTTAACCTGCACCCACCCTAGTAGATTAAGGTCCCCTGGTGTTAGGGAAGCTACTAATACAATTACTCTAAATAGTAGGTAACTCTTATAGGTACTCCAACTACTGTAATTCATGAGCCCCCACAGATGTGCTTCCATTTACAATTATTCTTATTCACCTATATTGAAATAAATATAAAATCACTAAATAAATAATTTATTAACAAATGAGAACAATGTTTTAGTTAACATATAAAATACATTTATGTTTCTAAAAATTTAGACAAATATATCTCTTGATTTTAGATAGTAACTTTTGATCACATTAAGGAAAGTTCCAGTCCTAAATTTCTACAATTTTTAAGAATAAGTCATATCAAAACCTTTTTTCTGTATTCCTTAATATGATAGTGTGGTTTTTACAATTTTGGTTATTTATATGATAACTTGTTTGTTTATACATTTCCTATTCTGAACTAAAATTGCATTCTAGGCATAAATACCACCTAGTTATAGTGAATAATATTTTGTTATAACCTCTTTGCTATTATTTTCTCATCAATATTTATTTGAGATATTGGCCTATGATTTTTGTTTTTTGCTTTTCATTCCCTGGTCTCTATATCACAACCACATATGTCTTATAAAGTTTGGTAGGATGCTTTCTCTATTGAAAAAAAAAATCTATGTAATTTTGAAATTAATTATTCTTTGAAATGTTTGATGGAATTCACTTACAAATCCATTTAGGGCCCAGATTTTTATCCTTAGGGAATTCATTTATGGCTTGTTCATTTTCTTCCCTCCTGTTTTAGTTGCATTTCTGAGGTTTAGCATTTACCTCATTGTTATTTCCTTTAACAAGTTATTTATTGTTCCTGTGATTTCTTCTTTGACTTATTAACACTTTAGGATTACATCAGCCTCATTTAAGTCAGAATGTGTTCTTACCTTGATGATAATATTTATTGCACTGTGGTTTACAAAGGATATATTGAATAATTTTATACTATATTTTTGGAATGCTTTATGACCTATCATGTAACTAACAAGATGGAGGACTAAACATTTCCCCTGATTCTCTTTATGCCCCCTGTGTGAGATTTCTTGAAGTCTGAAAAGGGTATATTGAAGTATCTAATAATTATTTTCTTTTTCTTTATCTATGTCTCCCTGTGAGGCAATTGAATTTTTTTTTTTTATGCAAGGCAGCTAGGTGACAGTGGATTGAGAGTCAGGCCAGAGACCAGAGGTCCTGGGTTCAAATCTAACCTCAGACACTTCCTAATTGGGTGATGCTGGGCAAGTCACTTAGCCCTCATTACCTAGCCCTTACCACTCTTCTGCCTTGGAACCAATACATAGTATTTATTCTAAGATGGAAGGGACTTAGTTATTTGGTGCATGTATGTTTAGTATTAGTATTGTTTCATTGTCTGCATAGTACCTTTATGCACAATGATGCGGCTCTATTTATTTTATTTCTTATACATGCCTACTTTTACATTTGTCCTGTTTGAGATTATGATGGCCATCCCTGATTTTCTGGATTCACTTAAGGCATAATAGTCTATTCCATCCCCTCATTTTAACTAAAAATTTCATGATTCAAGTATCTTGTTGATCTGTCACACTCCTTCATTTTCTGAGTTCATTACATTCATATTAATGATTTTTTTATTAACTCTTTTCCCTCCACCATATTCTTTATTGGTTTCCTTTCTTAGTGTCTCTTTGCAAAGCAGAGGGAAGAAAAGGAATAAGATCAACACTAATCTATAATTGAAACAATCTGATCCAACCTAGTCTACTTTATTTCTTCATTCAGTCCATATCTGACTTTTATCCTTCCTTACTCTCCTTTTAATTTGCTCTTCATAATTAGCCTTTTGTAGTTGAAATTTGTTTTGTTTTGTTTATTACAACCCCACTTCTCACTTATTTCCTTGTTGGTTTTAATGCATTTTGACATTAAACCCATCATTTGTGTGTAAATTTTCTTTGCCTGCTTCAGAAAGATATCCAGATAATGAGAAATAATAAGTTTTTCCCTCTTCTTCCTTACTTCTTTCCTAGTATTATCTTCTTTGATTGTCTCCTTCTTAAAAGACAAGCAAAACAGTATAAACAGATTCTGACTTAGTGGAGGCAGATGCAGTCCTAAAGTATAAATGAGTCAAAGAAGAAATCATAGGAACAATAATGGCTATAAGCATATAATCATCTTTTAGTCCCTTCAAATGAGTATATGTCTTTTTAAGCTTCTATCTTATGTGTTTACATTTCAAAGATTCTACCTATTCAACCTGTTTCAGATTTTCTCCACGGCAATGCTTCAATTGTACTCTATTTTATAGAATGTTATTTTTTGGATGCAAATCTTTTTTTTTTCCTTATCATTCCAAGATCCTATTTCCTCTTTCATAAGTGTTGTATAATTTCATGTGAACTTATTTGTGGTTTCTTGGTACTTGATCTTTGACTTTCTGATTGTTTTTAGTATTTGTTCTTTAACCTTAAAATTCTGCATTTTGGTTATGACATTTCTGGGTGTGCTCAATCTCAGGTTTCTTAAAAGACATGACTGATGGATTCTTTTTATTTTCACTTTGCCCTCTGGTTTTAATAGTTGTGGGCAGTTTTCTTTTGTGATTCTCAAAATATAAGAACTAGCCTTTTTGATCATAGATCTCAGGGAGTCTAATAATTGTTTGTTGTTTTTTTCAAACCTTACCTTCTGTCTTAGAATTGTTATAAATATGGGTTCAAAGCCAGAAGAATGGTAAGGGGTAGTGACTTGCCCAGGGTCACACAGGTAGGAAATGTCTAAGATCAGGATTGAACTCAGGTCCTCCTAGCTACAGGTCTGGCACTCTATCCATGAGCAACCTTGCTCTCTTGAGTCCAATAATCTTACATTTTCTCTTCTCATCCTGTTGTCCATGTTAGTTGCATCTAGATGGTACTGTGGATCTAGCTCTGGACCTGGAGTTAAAAAGACAATTAAAATCTGGTCTTAGACACTTACTGGTTATGTGACCCTAAGCAGGTCCCTTAACCTTTGCCTCAATTTCCTCAACTGTAAAATGGGGATTATAATAGCACCTACCTCCCATGTGATGATCAAATGGATTTTTGTAAAGTACCTAGCACAGTGTTTGGCACATAGTAGACTTTTTAAAATGTTTGTTGTTTCTTTCAATCTTTTCTTTTGATAATAGGTATCTCACACTTTTCTAATTTTTTGGTCTTTTGACTTTGTCTTAATATTTCTTGTCTCATTGAATCATTAAGTTTTGCTGACTGCATTTTGCCTCTGTTACTTGGATGTAACCTTTTTCACCTTATATTCTAAACTGCTTGTTCTCTAATTTCATTTTTTATCTCTTCTTTTATCTATTTCTTCATTCCATTCTTCTCTTTTTTGGAATCCATTCTTCTCTTTTTTGGCTCCATTTTTTGTTCCTGGGTTCTACTTATAAATATTACAGAATTTCTTTGATTTATTCCTGGAATTCTTTTAACCTATAACATTTCTTCATTGTGTTAGGAATTTTTTTCTGTCTATTCATGTTTTTCTAATCCAAGTAGGTTGGGAGTTTCTTCCAGGCCCTGCTCTCTTGAGTGAACTAGGTAGGCTATGGTCCTGTTTCTTCTTGCAGTCCTAGGGTAGGACACCATAATTCTGGGGCTAGATCCTAGCCTTAGAGCAATCCAGACTTCTGCGTGCTGAATTCAAAGATTAGCTTCTAGTCCTGCCTTCCCTTCCATAGCCACCAGCTTGGGGAGTTGCCTAGGACCAGGCCCTGTTTCCTTTGCCATTTTGGCCTGGGTCTTGAGTCAGATATAGACATTGTCTGCTGCTTTAGTCCATTTTTATTTTATTTTTTTGAGTGTCTCTCCATTTCCAGTTGTACAACGATTGGTCTTGCAATCACTTATTGGGAGTTCCTCAGTGCTGAGCTTCATCCAAAAGGACAATAGAGTGCTCTTGACTGGGCAATGTGCAGACTTTAAGATGCTCTCCTGAGGCATTTACTCTCACAAACATCCTGGCTAATGTGATGGTTCCTTGCATAGACACCTAGTGGGAAGGCCACAGTGTCACGGTTCCTTTTTTGGAATGGCCCTGACCCAGTTTTGTGCTAGCTGAATTCAGTACTGTCTCCCCATATAGGACATTCTCCTTCCTACTTTTCTACCAACAGAAGCAGCTGAAGCTGATTTGTCCAAGTTACAAAATACAGAGCATATCATGAATTACTGATAGTGTCAACATTGTTCCTCTCAAATGAAGGTTTTTTTATATTCAATAATCTGTCTTCCTTGAAGGGTTGTTGTGCAGATCAAATGAGATATTTGTAAAAAGTGCTTAGCACAGTATCTGGCACATAAGTAGGTAGAGAGACATATAAAAGCTTATTCCCTTTCTCACCCTCTTCTAATTCTGTAAGCATCCTTATCAATATATGCAAACAATTTTTTTATATCAGACATGCTTAAAATTTTTTTAATTTTAATTTTTCTCATTTAGAAAAATTTCCACATTGTTTATTTTTGAAAGTAATCATATAAAACCAAAACTCCAAAACATAAGCCCAAATAAACAAATGAAAAATCGTCTGCTTTTATTTGCATTCTGACTCCAACAATTCTTTCTCTGGAGGTGGAGAGCATTCTATGTCATTAGTCCTTCAGAATTGTCCTGGATGGTTGTATTGTCTATAATAGCTAAATCTATCACAGTCGACCAGTCCACAATATTGCTGTTAATATTGTACGTCAGACATGATTTTGAAAAAAAAAATTCTTACTAAAAATGTCTAATTTTTTTTTCTGGAAAAATTCTCTTTTCTCCCAAAAGTGTTCTGCATGCATACATTCAAAATGCCATTTCAGTTATTTAGGTTTCATTCCATCTGCAGTCAAAGCATCTGTAGCAAGCAATTACAATTCTCTTTCCTCTCCAATCAGTAATGATGTTTGTTGATGATAAACCAAGCAGTTGATATTTTCTGGCTTTTTAGTTTATGTTTCTTCATATTCACTACTTGTCTTTACTGACAATAGGTGAAATTGTTTCTAGCAGATTTTTTTCTTCAAATCTTTATACGCTATGAAAGAAGATTTCATTTTTAAAAATAAAAATTTAATTGCAATTGTTCAAGTCAACCAACATTTATTAGGTATCTCCTATTTACCAAGGATAATGCTAGGTGCTGAGGATACAGAGGCAAAAATGAATCTGCCACCAACTTCTTACATTTTATTATATTTTATTTGATCATTTCCAAGCATTATTCATTAAAGACATAGATAATTTTCTTTTCCTCCCCCCACCCCCCATAGCCGACGCGTAAGTCCACTGGGCATTAGATGTTTTCTTGATTTGAACCCATTGCTATGTTGATAATATTTGCATTAACTTCTTACATTTTATCATTAAATTAAGTACAAAATAATTTCAGGGGTAGGGGCATTAGCATTTAGAGGGGAGGAATCAGTATAGATTTCCTGTAAAAAGTGACCCTTGAGCAGAGTTTCACAGGAAATTCAAGTTCTGTGAGATAAAGACGAGGAGAAAGTGCATTCAAGTCATGGGGGACAATTTGTGCTATGGCACAGAGATAGTTAGTGATGTGATATTTATGGGGTACAACAAGCAGATCAGGTTCGCTGGAATTCAGAGTGTGTAAAGAAAAGCCATGTACAATAAGCCTGTAAAATTAGATTGGAGTCAGATTGTGAAGCAGTTTAAAAGCCAAATCGAATAGTTTGTACTTTAACCTAAGGCAGAGGTTCTCACCTGAGGACCATGGACTCCTAAAAAATATTTGTATAGGTTTCATGGGGCCTATGAACTTGGATAAAAAAGGGAATTACATCTTAATTTTCACTAAATTTGAGGTTATTTTATAATCTCATACATTTTCTTTTATGCTTTTGAAAACATTATTATGAGGAGTCCAAAAGTTTCACTAGACTGCCAAAGGGGTCCTTGACAGAAAAACAACCAAGAACTGATTTAGAAGCAAATGGCAAACTAATGAAGTTACTTGAGCAAGGGCGTGACATGGTCAGATCAGTACTTTAGAAAAATCAATTTGGTAGCTGTGTTGAGGATAGATTGCAAAAGAGAGAGACTAGAAGCAGAAAGACTGATTAGGAATTTCACTAGCCCAAGTAAAATGTGAGAAAGGGCTGAATATAGAGGGTAGTCCATCATTCATGTGCAAGAGATGCTATGCTATTATAATGAATAAGATTTGCCAATTAATTTAATGTGAGAAAAAAGGAAGTGTTGATTGTGACTTTGAGGATACCAACCTGGTTGAATAGAAGCATATGGAATACTCAAAAGAAAGAGTAGTTAGAAACAGGAACGGGTTTTTTGGGGAAAGATGGAGATCTCTTTTGGGCATGTTGAATTTGAGATGTCTACCAGATATCTATTTGAAGATACCATAGAAACAAGAGGATAGCTCAGAGTACTGGATTTGGAGTCAGGAAGACTTGGATTTGAATCTTGCCTCAGACACCTATTTGTGACTGAGTCAATTAACTTCTCTAGGCTTCAGTTTCCTCATCTGTATAAAAGGTTGGATTAAATGATTTTCTAGTTATAAATCTGTGAAAGTGTGTCCAACAGGCAATTGGAGTTGTGCAGCTAGAGTTCAGGAGAGAAAATGGGGTCCATATGTAGAGCTGAGATTCACCTGGATAGAGTGAATAACTAAATCCCTGGGAGCTCAGAACAACATTAGAGTGTATTAAGGGGTTAGGACAAAACCCTGGGACATATTCCTTCTAAGGACAAGGTTGATGATCTTGCAAAGTAAATTGAAACCAAGAAAGAGTAATGATATGAAAATCCGAAGAGATACTGATCAAATGCTACAGAGAGGTTTAAAAAATTAAGGATTGAGAAAAGACCCTTAAATTTTGTAATTGTATAAATCACTGACAATATTGGAGAAAGAAGTTTTAGTTGAATGAGAAGGCTGAAAGCTACACCAAGTATAGACAGATTTTTCTAGGACTTGGCAGAGAGAGACAGAGACAGAGAGAGACACAGAAAGAAGAGAAGAGTGGCTTGTGGGGAGTGGTAGAATCAAATGAAAGTTTTTTTTTTTTTTAAGGATGAGTGATTTGGGCATGTTTATAAGCATATGAAAAATTTTAATGATTATCTAGAGTTTTAGAATCATCAACATTTTAGAGTTATCCTAGTTTTTCCAACTTGTTATTATGGGGAAAACTAGCTATAAAGATGATATTAGAAAATAAGTCTTGTTATGTTAGTTTAGAGATAAGAAGTAGAGAAGCTGGCTTGAGAAGGAATTGGAGTTTCAAACAGAGCTGAGACTGAGTGCCAGTTTCAAATCTAACAGTTTTTCTTTGGCAGTTTGGAGAGTCACACTCTCTTGGAAGGAGTTGAGAGTCAGACTATCTGGGGCTTGAAGGAAGTGACTTCTTTTCTCTCTCTCTCTCTCTCTCACTGTCTGAGGTAGAAGGAAAGGAGGGAAAGACCTAAAGGAGCTAAGTGTTTTCCTTTTCCAACTTAGGAAACACTAGTGAATATCTATTACTGTTTTCATAAATTGTTTTATATCTGAGAAGATCAAAGCCTTTGGTTTGGACTCTGAGTCTGCTAAGGTTCAGAGTCCTAACTTGGTTCTTGCTGAGACTCATCCAGCAAACCTTTGTTAATTTTATAATTTGGAGACAAAGTTAAGAATTATAAGAATAAGAGTGTTAGTTTATTGTAGAATAGGGAAACTTTGGGTTAGTCAGATTAGAAAGGATCAGTAGAGCCTGTGGAAACAGAAGTGGTTCCTTGCAGAACCAGGGAGGTTTTTCTGGGTGGAGTTAGAATCCCTTAAGAGTTAGAAATCCTTTTTTATCCTTATATTTTCAATAAATAGTTTATTTTTTATAACAAGAGTCTCTTTAGACTGGCCCTGAAGAGAAGTTCACTTATGAGCTTCACTTCACTGATATAAGCTGAAGATACTTTGTAAGCAAGGCAAGCAAAGTATGTAATCAGTTTATAAATCAATAATCAATCCATTGTTATATTATTTTTATAGGGAAAACTAGCTTATTATATTTAGCAAAGTAAGAGAAATATACCAGATATTATGGTCCTTTGGACTCAGATACAAAGATTATTTAGCTTTGAATCCACACATTTCAAATTCAAATGCAGTAGCAGTATAAAGTATACAACTAAACTGCCTTGAGTTTAGGCTGATTAAGGGTAAAGGTGTGATAGGACCTTTAGAGATTATACATGAGCTGACATAATTTAACTTCCTTTTCTGTATGGTCTACTAAATAATCACAGTGCTGATTTGACTTTTGGAGAGAATTTGTTGTGTGTGTTAGATTTGATTTTGCACTTAAAAAAAAAATCTTTACCTTCTGCTTTAGAACTAGCAGAATGGTAAGGGGTTAGACAACTGGGGTCAAGTGACTTGCCCAGAGTCACACAGCTAGGAAGTGTCAGAGGTCACCTTTGAACCCAGGTCCTCCCATCGCTGGGCCTGTTTCCCAATCCACTTAGTCATCTAGTTGCCTCTGAAATTTATTTTCAATAGAAGAAATAGTTTTATTTTTGTGGGAGTCATATTGAAAAGTATCCAATAATCTGGGTCACTGCTTCTTGCTTTCCCTATCTGTGGGGGAAGAAGTGGGACACACACCCAACTTAATTTGTAAAACTGCCTTAAGGAAGGTTTTCCTTTTGATTTTGGAGAATGTTATCTGCACTTTAAAGAGCTGAAAAGAAAAGCCAAAGCAGAAGTGCTTACTTTGTGTAATTATGAAGAAAGTCTTATTACTTATAAACACATAGCACAACTGAAAATACTGAGGTCAAGGGTTTGAATAGAAATATTCACTTGTCATTTCCATGGGACAATGACGGAAAAAGAAAACTCAGTTTTCATAGGAGAATATAATAGAAGGCATTACTTTTAGAAAGCTTGATTGTAAAAAACAAACAAACAAAAACCTAACAAAATTCTTCCTTCTTTTACTATTTATTTTCATGTTCTTTAACTATGGAGTCAAATAGCAACAACAGCCATTAAACTGTCCATATGAAACCTCACAAGTCACATGTCGAGTTAGAAAAAGTTTATACATTTTTTTAAGTTTAAAATTTTTCTACCCAGATTACCTCGGTACAATTTTCTTTTATGTTTCTCCTATTATATGCAAAAATAATTTTTAGCATTGATTTTTTTAAATTTTGAGTTCTAAATCTGATCCTCCCTCCTTTCCTTCCCTCCCCTCTCCCTCAGACATCAAGCAACCTGATACAGATTTTACATTACATTTTTTTTTTTAGTAATACATCAAGAAATTAAAATTAGGCACTACATTGTAATGTGGTTTAGGTTGCATTTGGGAAGTGTTGTGGGTCCAAATATCAGTACAGTACTTATCATTTCTGCTCCACAACATGACTGTAATCATTTAGTGTTAGCCTCTTTGGTTAAAACATTAATTGCTGATAAAAGCTAGGATGAAACTAGAGTTTCTGGCTTTCTAAATCAGCCTATATGGCACACTCTTTAGGGTTATCAACACTGCAAAGTAGCCTAAAAGTTCACTGAGAAAGATGCCCCTGATCCAGAGACCTATATTAATTTTTTTCTCAAATAATTATCTATTTTCCCTCTTTCCCACCTTTCATCCCTGACTCCCCCAACTTAGAAAACAAGAAAAGCCAAAACAAATTCTCGAATCGTCCAGGTCCAACATAATTGTTTCTGTCTGGGCTGAGTCCATGACTCTGTCAGGTGAGTAGCACCAAGCTCTCCAATGTAAGTGGGTGCCACAAGTCCACAAATTACGTTACCAAAACATAAACTGAGCGCTTGTGAAATATTTCCACCTGCCCTGCAATCCCTCCTCAGTTCAATCTAATGTGAATTTGTGCTAAGGCAACGACGTTACAAAGCAAAAATGACTTTCTCTTTTTAACTTTAGGCATTATTTTGCCATTATTCTCCCCTAAATGTCGAAGTCGGCCTCAATTTATCTGGAATTATTTCCTCAGTAGAACTAGTATTTTCTTACTGGTAAAACCCCCAGTTTTTAGAACACACTTAAAGCAGGGCCTGCCTGTGGGCGCACTTTATAAGGGATAAAGCTTCGTTCTCCAGATCGCAGTTAGAAGATGGATCACTTAGATCTGAGAGCTTGGGATGCTCTGGTCATCCCTGACTTCCTAAGACAGACGGGCTCGGAGGAGGCGGCTTGAGGTCGCCCAGCTTCCCAGCACCGCCTGGGCTCGTGTCTGCAGGGAGCAGGTGGGTGAGTCAGTGCAGGGCCAGGCCGGGTAGCAGGTTTACTCAGACAGCCTGCATGACCGCCTCGGCATTTACAGTATTTCCATTTCTGCCCGCTGCGGGAAACCTTCCCTTCGGGACACGGGCCCTGAGCTCTGCCCTTGACACACGCCGTGACCTTGGGCTAAGCCTTCCCGAAAGGAGAACGGGTCCCGCCTTCATCCACGTACGCCCTGTGGGTAGAAGGCTGCAATAGTGCCTGATACAGATACAGATAGTCAAAGCAGTCCCGGAATCCGGGGACTTGCGGACATCTGGTACTCAACAGCCAGTTTCTCTAATCCAGGAGCTGGCGAGAAACAGGGCAACCAGGTAGTGTTGTCGGTGAGAGCGTCAGAAAGAGCGTCAGGAGGGGGGAGAGCGTGTGGTGGGCAGAAGCGTGCGAGGGAGCGTCGAGAGGGGGGAGAACGTGAGGGGGAGCGTCGGGGGCGTGTAGGGGATCGTCTGGGGGGGGGAGAGCGTGTGAGGGAGCGTGGAATAGGGGAGGTCACCGAAGTGGGGGAGATAAGAATGGGGGAGGGTCAGGAGAGAAGGACGTATAATGAACGCGTATCCCACGGCCTCGCCGCCTTTAGCTTTTTCCCTTTCAGGTGGAAGGGAAAGGGAAGGAAGGTGGGGCGTGGGAGGTGCTTTGTGAAGCCACGCGGCCGCCTAGGGGGCGTGACCACGGCGTCCTTTCCTTTCTCTTCCCTTTCCCTCCTTTCTCCGCCCCCTCCGCCCCCGCAGGAGGAAAGGTGGGAGGGAGGGCGAGAAAAAGGAGGAAAAAAAAAAGGAATAAACGAATCGAACTATGTCTCCGGTCGCGTGACTGGCTGTTGCAAAGGAAACGGCTCTCTAGCGCTGCCAGGGACTTTCTGCCTGGCCGCAGGGTCCCTCACGGTCAGCTGGAACCCTCAGGTCTGGGGACTGCGCCCCGCGAGTCGAGGCGCTTGCAGCGCAGGCGCAATAACCACAGTGGCGGCGGCGGCGACGGCCAGTCCCTGGCCCAGCCTAGGGTTCCCAGGCCGCGAAGCCGGCAGCTTTATGTCTCCGACAGAGACCGAGTCAGTGCTGCGTTGAAAACCTCTGGAGGTGGAGGGTGAGTGCCGCCGGCGGCCCGGGGCTTCCGGGGAACCCCGAAGGCCCGGTGCCGGTCTCTGCTCCCAAGGTGAAAAGGAAGCCACCCAAGCGGAAGCAGCGTCTAGGGCTCGTCCTCCCTCCTTGGGGGAGGGGGAGTTATCGCGGGGAGACCCTGTGGCCGGCTGGGTATGCGAAGTCGTGTTTGCTTTGGGGGGATCGTAGGGCTTCGGTGCTCGGGCTTCCCCAGATCCCCGCAGCGAGGGATTGAGGATGGGAGGGGGAGAGGTGGAGAAACTGATTTGCGAGAAGGCGGCCTCGCCCTGGCTTGGTGGCGGCCGGGTGGGGTTGAAGTTTCTGTGTCTGCGCGCGTGTTTTGAGAAGGGAGCTTTGGGGAGGAAGTGAAAGGTGTTGCAGGTGAGTACAAGGCAGGCCTTCTTCCTGGATCTTTCCAGAGCTTCAGTGTTAAGGGAGTACCTTGGTGCTCTCCCACCCCGGGCATTTAAAAAAGCGAATACAAGTTGAAATAAATGCTACAATTTCTCATTGGAAACTACGAACTTTTTTGGAAGGTTAGATAGGTCAGGTCTTTTGCTCTCAAGCAGCCCCGCCCCCCTTCAGACCATTCTTTCCCATAAATGCTGGGTAACTTATTTCCATCTTTTAAAAAAAATCTTATTTATGCTTCATAGTGAAATTGGAAGGAGTTCATCAGGCAGAGTGGTGTTGGAGAAAAGGCTCTGAACTCATACTTGGTTAGCTTAATTTTATTCTGCTGTAAAATGAGTTGCCGACTTAATAGCTTCCATAGTGAAGTAATGGGGTTTAGTCCCTGAGGGTTACAGGTTACTCTACCTCCTTAGGCCTCAGCTTTCTCATCTGTAAAATGTGATGGTCTCCAAAATCTTTTCCAGCTGCAAATCTCTGATAGGATTGGTACTTTATAAATGTCAACTGTTATTAGCAGTGGTTATTTATGCAAATACGAGGGAAAGTTTTTAGAAAGTTGGTGTCTGTTGGCATGACTTTCACTCTCACTTTTGTTCTAAAAAGAAAACTGTCTGATCTGGTTGGGAGATTAATTGATTTGCTTAATTTTGTCACATGTTCTAAATTATCTTTTCCTCCTAACCTGCCTGTCCTAGGAGTTGGACTTCCTTTCTCTCTTTAGAAGATGTAGGAATATGTTAATGGTTGGGAGGAGGGAGAGTATTATGACTAGGGCTTCTTTGATTGTGTTCCTGTGTGTTAAGCAAAATAGACTTCTAGCTCCTTGAGATCAGGAACTTTTGTTTTTTTCTTTTAATTTTCTTTGCCTAGCCTCAAAGCACTTTTTTTAGTCGTTTTGAATAACATCTTACTCTGTGACTCTATTTGGGGTTTTCTTGGCAAAGATAGTGGAATGGTTTGTCATTTCCTTTTCCAGCTCATTTTTTAGATGAGGAACTGAGGCAGTTAAGGGTGAATTGGCTTGTCCAGCATCACACAGCTAGTTAAGTGTCCAAGATTGGATTTGAATTCAGGTCTTTCTGACTCCAGGCCCACCAATCTATCTACTCAGGAGCTTCTTAGCATGGTTCCTGGCTCTGGCACTCACTTGTTGACTGAAATACACCTAGTGTATGTAATGTAAGAAAAGAAAAAAGCACTTCTGAGCTAGTTTATGGAAAAGAGATATGTTTATAGTATGAGAAACAATAGGGCTTTTTCTGTGACCTGTTTCTAGAAGTTAAAAAATGGAAATGATGTTTGACACTTTAAAATCAAAAGTGTATTTACTATTTGAATTATATTACTCAGTTGTCCCTCATACTTGAAGACTCTACTATTCATCTATTTGACCTCCCCTCCCCAGCTTTGACTGATTGGAGAAAATCCCGATATACTTTTTCATTAATCTTTTTGCCCAAGGTCATAAATTTGCAAAACAGCTGACTTGGATTAGGGGTGCTGTCTGTTGTATCATAGAATTGATCTTTGATGACTGGCTCATAAAGCAAATGAACCTAGATTTTAATACATGCTCAAACAGTTTAGAGTTCTGGATAATATAAAAACAGTGCTGGTAGAGATGTGGGAAGCAGTTGTGTGTTGGAGTCATTTATTTCTGTTTAATATGTAAAGCACTCTATGTATTGCAAACGAGCTTTTTTAACAGTGGAGTGGGAGTGGAAGCTGTTCTTGAAACTTAAATGTCTTAAATTTTAGAGAACTGCAGTATAAACTGAAGATTATTAATCCATAGATTTTTTAGATGAGAGAACTTTTAAGGAAAGACATGTAATAAGTATTTGGAATAAATAAAAAGTAAAAATAAGGGATTTTGCATGTCATCTTTGACCTCTATATAGCTACCATTTAAGACCAAAACAGCACATTTATATTGGGTTTTCCTTCTGCCAAGATAAATATTGGTTTTCCATGTACTGTACTACCATTGTGTCTTAAGTGTATGCTTAAAAAAAAAAGCTGCTGAGTCAGAGGCAAGTTGTCTCAGTTGGCTTTTCTAATCTGTATAATGGAATTGCTGCTTGTCTGGAATGGTTCAGTTTTGTGTATTCTACTTTCCTAAGTTTTTCTTTCTTTTAAAAAATTTTTATTTTAAAATATTTTCCCATGTTTACATGATTCATTTTCTTTCCCTCTCCTTTTCCTCCCCCCTCCCAAAGCCAAAAAGCAATTCCACTGGGTTGTATAAATGTTATCACTTGATACCTATTTCCATATTATTCATTTTTATTATAGAGTGATTTTTAAAAGAGTAAACCCCAAATCACATACCCATATATACATGTGCTAAGTGATGTCCTATGTTCTTCTTTTGCATTTCTACACCGGTAGTTCTTTCTCTCAATGTGGTTAGCATTCTTTCCCATAAGTCCTTCAGGAGTGTCCTGGCTTATTGCATTACTACTAGTAGTGTTTTACTTTCTGTGTACAATGTTCTCTTGGTTCTGCTCATTTCACTCTGCATCAGTTCATTGAAGTTCTCCCAGTTCATATAGAAATCCTTCAGATCATCCAGATCATCATTCCTTAGAGCACAATAGTATTCCATCACCATTATATACCACAATTTGTTCAGCCATTCCCCAACTGAAGGGCATCCCCTCTTTTTCCAGTTTTTTGCCACCACAAAGAGTGCAGCTATGAATATTTTTGTGCAAGTAGTTTTCCTTATTATCTCTTATTTTACTTTCCTAAGTTTTTCTGTATTTGCAGTAGTGCAACTGTTTATGAAGGGCACATAAACCATATCTTTCTTCTTTTTTAATTTTATTTGGTTAATTTCAAACATTCCTTGGTTACAAAAATGATATTCTATTCCTCTCTCCCTTCCCCCTGCCCTTCCCGTTGCTGATGTGCAATTCCACTGGTATTACATGTATCCTTGATCAGAACCTATTTCCATGCTGTTGATTAAACCATACCTTTCAAACAATGAATTGGGAATGAATTGGATTAGTGTCCCAGGGTGATGTAGATTTGTTTAAAATGTAGAACCCTAGCATAAGAACTGGTTAGTTTGTAAATTCAAATACCACAGAACTTATCTTATGATTTGATGAAAAATATTACTGTAGAACGTGGTTGACGTCTATTTTCGGCATCAGGTAGTAGGAAATTCCAAAATTATTTTAGTTTTAGGATGTTATTTGCAATTTAAAACAGCATCTATTATGAAGAAGTCACCTAATTTTGTGGTGCAGTTGTATATAGTTCTTAATGTTGTATTTAATTTAAAATGGAATATCAATTGGAAACTTTCAAAGATACATATGTGACTTGATGACCTGATTCTCCCGGTTTCTTATGTTTGTAATTTCAGTCATTCTTGCTTACCTTTACTATCTAGCCTTTTGCTAGATATAAAGGTAGATCCAACCTTTCCAATATCTTCCATATTCTACTCCCAGTTTTACTTTCCTGGATGACTTCAGTGTGTCTACTGCTTGGAGTCAGGAAGACT
This sequence comes from Monodelphis domestica, assembly GCF_027887165.1. Taxonomy (NCBI): domain Eukaryota; kingdom Metazoa; phylum Chordata; class Mammalia; order Didelphimorphia; family Didelphidae; genus Monodelphis; species Monodelphis domestica. The sequence goes on along the minus strand of NC_077233.1, from coordinate 278,344,686 downwards.
TGAGTTGGAATGTTCAAAACCTGCCTCAGTAGTTGTGTGACTTTCTCCCTCTGTAAAATGTAAATGTAAAAAAGCACTTACATTTGGATTTTTATGAAGACTAAATGAGATAACATAAAGAAAGTTTCTTATGCCTTAAATCACTATAAATATTATCATTGCTACTACAACTTAATATACTAGGGCTCAGCTTCCTCAAAGGTAAAATGAGGAGGTTGGATCAGATGCAGTTCTAGATCTCTGATCCCTTTTCACTCCATTCAGCTCCATTCAACAGGTCCACCATTCTTATCAACTTTCCTTTAGAGGATTGTCATAGCCTCTCAATTGGCTTTCTTCCCAGTTTTTGCCCTATCTAATCTGGTCCCCGTATAGTTGCTAAAATCTTCTCCCAAAGGCTTAGATCTGACTGCTTCTTTTCTGTTGAAAAACATTTTATGGGGGTCAGTTAGGTAACTCAGTGGATTGAGAGCCTGGCTCAGAGATGGGACGTCCTAGGTTCAAGTCTGGCCTCAGACACTTCTGTGTGACCCTGGGCAAGTCACTTAATCCTCATTGCCTAGCCCTTACCACTCTTCTGCCTTGGAACCAATACATAGTATTGATTCTAAGAGAGAAGGTAAGGATTTTTATAATTTTTATTTCAAAAAAGAAAAACATTCTTTGGCTTCTTATTGCCAGTCTCTTCAGCCCAGCCTGGCATTGAAGATATGTTATCTTTCCAGACCTATTTCACATTTGTCCCCCTCAAGCATTCTTTGTTACATTCAAATGGAACTAGCTATTCTCAAACATAGCACTCTGCTTTCTTTGTCCATGCTTTTATAGAAGCTGTTCTTTTTGCCTGTAAGTTACTCTTGTTTCAGAAGAATCCCTTTTTCCTGTCAAGATTGAGGTGCTACCTCCTTTTTGAAAGTTTCTCTGACCAGGCCCTCTTCTTCTGCCCTCAAATTAGTTGTACTTTCTCTTCAAATTAATTTGACACTGATACCACTTGGTTCAGACCCTCATCATCTCATGCCTGGGTTACTGCAACATCCTGCTGCTGAGTTTGTCTGTCTCAAAGTCTTTCTCTACTCCAATCCAGCCTTCATTCAGCCACTAAAGTGATTTTTCTAAAGCTCAAGTCAGAGCATGTCCGGCTCCTCCCACTCCATAAACTCTAATGGCTTGCTGTTTCTTCCAGGAACAAATACAAAATGCTTAGTTTGGTATTCAAAGCCCTTTATAACCTAGGCTTTTTTACCTTTCCAATCTTCTTACATCTTCTTTGTTCCAGTGACACTGACTCTCTGGTTGCTCCACTAAGACATCACTTCTCTGCTTCATGATTTCTCCTTGACTCTCCCCCATGCCAGGAATGCTCTTCCTTCTCCAGTCCACCTCCTACATTGTACTGTCCCATGAAAATTCTGAATTTTGAAACAAATCATCTTTAACTGTCAGGATTCATAAGAGCCCAGGTTTAGAATAGGTGTTCTTAACTTGGGGTCCATGGATCCCCAGGAGATTTGTGGACAGATTTTGGGGGTCTGATGTTATATAAGAAAAAAAGTTATTTTCACTTACCTCTGAAATTTATTATGGTCTCAGTTTTGAACATAGGCAACAAACCACAAAACTTTAGCAAAACTTGTGCTTTCATCACTAATAGAAATCAGATATTTTTATATTACATTACAGTTGCTTATATCTTAAATATTGTTTATTCATTAGTATTTTGAGGTTTCTGCAATAGTTAAGATTGTTAGACTCATAATATGACAACATATCAGGGGATCAATAGGTATCACTGGACTGCCAAAGGAGTTCATGACACAAAGAAATTTAAGAACCCCTGATCCTATGACTAGAAGGGATCTCAAAGGCCTTTTTTCTAGAAGAAAAAACTTGAGGCGCAGGAAGATTAAGAGACCAGTCCAGGTAGTGTTATATGGGTAGTAGTAAATGTCAGAGGTAGGATTCAAACCTAAGACTTCTCATTTCAGAGCCATTGTTTTTTCCACTGTATATAATGAAGCTTTTAAAAAGGCTGTTGAAATATTTTAAGTATTTGACAAAGAGAAGAGCAGAGTGACATAGCTTATGTGTTGGGAGAGTCACCATTAATTGAAGATTAAATGGAAATGGAAACTTGTAAAATTTTACTGTAAAGAAATGATAAAATTGAGTTTTAAACCAGCTTTCTGGGAACTGTTTTTTTTTTAATTGCACCATTTTTATTTAATTAATTAATTTAGGATATTTTTCCATGGTTATGTGATTCATATTCTTTCCATCCCCCTCCTCCCTCTTCCCCCCCACCCCTGCAGCCAAGGAGCAGTTCCACTAGGTTTTACATGTGTCATTGATCAAAACCCATTTCAATATTATTAATATTTGCATTAGGGTGATTGCTTAGAGTCTACATCACCAATCATATCCCCATTGACCCATGTGATCAAGCAGTTGTTTTTTCTTCTGTGTTTCTGCTTCCACAGTTCTTTCTCCGGATGTGGACAGCATTCTTTCTCATAAGTCCCTCAGAATTGTCCTGGATTTTTGCGTTGTTACTGATAGAGAGGTCCATTACATTCGATTGTGCCACAGTATATCAGGCTCTGTATAATGTTCTCCTGGTTCTGCTCCTCTCACTCCGCATCAATTTCTGGAGTTCATTCCAAGTTACATGGAATTCCTCCAGTTCTTTATTTCTTTGAGCACAATAGTATTCCATCAACTACAGATACCACAATTTGTTCAGCTATTCCCCAATTGAAGGGCATCCCTTCATTTTCCAATTTTTTGCCACCACAAAGAGAGCAGCTATGAATATTTCTGTGCAAGTTTTTTTCCTTATCTCTTTGGGTTATAAAACCAACAGTGGTATGGCTGGATCAAAGGACAGACAGTCTTTTATCGCCCTTTGGGCATAGTTCCAAATTGCTATCCAGAATGGTTGGATCAATTCACAACTCCACCAGCAGTGCATTAATGTCTGGACTTTGCCTCATCCCCTCCAACATTCATTACTTTCCTTTGCTGTCATGTTAGCCAATCTGCTAGGTGTGAGGTGATACCTCAGAGTTATTTTGATTTGAATTTCTCTGCTTATAAGAGATTTAGAACACTTTTTCATGTGCTTATTAATAGTTTTGATTTCTTTAACTGAAAATTGCCTATTCATGTCCCTTGCCCATTTATCAATTGGGGAATGGCTGATTTTTTTGTACAATTGATTTAGCTCTTTATAAATTTGAGTAATTAGACCTTTGTCAGACTTTTTTTAATAGATTTTTTCCCAATTTGTTACTTCCCTTCTAATTTTGGTTGCTTTGGTTTTGTTTGTACAAAACCTTTTTGATTTAATGTAATTAAAATTATTTATTTTATATTTTGTAATTTTTTTCTAACTCTTGCTTGATCTTGAAATCTTTCCTTTCCTAAAGATCTGACAGGTATACTATTCTGTGTTCACCTAATTTATTTCTAGTTTCCTTCTTTATATTGTAATAATTAAAATATAATAATATTTCTTCTACCCAGAGATATATATTTTATAAAGTTTATTAGGAAGGGTAGACAATCTATTCCTAAGTAATGTGACTGTGTGCTGCCTAGCCTGCCAGTTTCTTCCTCATCCCCCCTCACCTCCTGCACTGTCTCATCTCCTCATGGTCTTCTTGTGGGTCTCCCCCGGTCTTCTCGTTGGTCTCTCTTGATCTGCCCCAAACCTTAACTTTTATTGATGTACAGAATGGACACCTACATGCAACCCTGGCACAACTGTGGTATGTCAGGAATGTTTGATAGACAGGTAAAGTTACTCAGGACGGGGAGGGGGTGAGCTTCCTTGACATATATTCAAGTCATTCACCCATTCTGAATTTAACTTGGTGTAGGGTGTGAGATGTTCATCTCAACCTAATTTCTTCCATACTGTCTTCCAATTTTCCCAGCAGTTTTTTTTAAAATTTATTATATTTTATTTGATCATTTCCAAACATTATTCATTAAAGACAAAGATCATTTTCTTTTCCTCCCCCCCACCCCCTATAGCCGACGCGTAAATCCACTGGGCATTACATGTTTTCTTGATTTGAACCCATTGCTTTGTTGATAATATTTGCATTAGAGTGTTCATTTAGTCTCTCCTCTGTCATGTCCCCTCAACCGCTGTAGTCAGGCAGTTGCTTTTCCTCGGTGTTTCCACTCCCATAGTTTATCCTTTGCTTATGAATAGTGTTTTTTTCTCCTGGATCCCTGCAAGTTGTTCAGGGACATTACACCGCCACTAATGGAGAAGTCCATTACGTTCGATTATACCACAATGTGTCAGTCTCTGTGTACAATGTTCTCCTGGTTCTGCTCCTCTCGCTCTGCATCACTTCCTGGAGGTTGTTCCAGTCTCCATGGAATTCCTCCACTTTATTATTCCTTTTTGCACAATAATATTCCATCACCAACATATACCACAATTTGCTCAGCCATTCCCCAATTGAAGGGCATCCCCTCATTTTCCAGTTTTTGGCCACCACAAAGAGCGCAGCTATGAATATTTTTGTACAAGTCTTTTTCCTTATTATCTCTTTGGGGTACAGACCCAGCAGTGCTATGGCTGGATCAAAGGGCAGAAAGTCTTTTATCGCCCTTTGGGCAGAGTTCCAAATTGCCCTCCAGAATGGTTGGATCCATTCACAACTCCACCAGCAATGAATTCCCAGCAGTTTTTATCAAATAGTAGATTTATGTCCCAAAAGCTGGGATCTTTGGGTTTATCATATACTGTCTTGCTGAGGTTATTTACCTATTCCACTGATCTTCCCTTCTGTCTCTTAGCCAGTACTAAATTGTTTTGATGACCACTGCCTTATAGTACAGTTTAAGATCTGGTACTGCTAGGCCCCCCCTCCACATTTTTTCATTATTTTCCTTGATATTTTTGATCTTTTGTTCTTCCAAATGAACTTTGTTATAGTTTTTCTAATTTAGTAAAAAAGTTTCTTGGTAGTTTGATAGGTATGGCACTAAATAGGTAAATTAATTTGTGTAGGATTGTTGTTTTTATTAGCTTGTCTTACGCAAGAGTTATTAATGTTTTTCCAATTGTTTAGATCTAGTTTTAATTGTGTGGAAAGTGTTTTGTAGTTGTGTTCATACAATTCCTATTTGTCTTTGGCAGATAGATTCCTAAGTATTTCATATTGTCTAGGGTGATTTTTAAATGGAATTTCTCTTTCTAATTCTTGCTGCCAGGATGTGTTGGAAATATATAGAAATGTTAATGACTTATGTGGGTTTATTTTGTATCCTGCAACTTTGCTAAAGTTGTTGATTATTTTCACTAGCTTTTTAGTTGATTCTCTAGGATTCTTTAAGTAGACCATCATATCGTCTGCACAGAGTTGATAGCTTGGTCTCCTCATTGCCTATTTTAATACCTCCAATTTCTTTTTCTCTAATTGCTACTGCTAGTATTTCTAGTACAATGTTAAATAATAGAGGTGATAATGGGCATCCTCGGTTCACCTGATCTTATTGGGAAGGCTTCTAGTTTATCTCCATTGCAGATGGTGCTTGCTGATGGTTTTAGATATATATACTGTTTATTATTTTTAGGAAAGGCCCTTCTATTCCTATACTGTCTAGTGTTTTCAATAGGAATAAGTGTTGTATTTTGTCAAAGGCTTTTTCTACCTTTATTGAGATAATTCTGGGAACTGTTAATAATGGATACAAATAATATTTCTTTGAGTATCTTCTGCTTGGATAGCATACACAGTATCACCAAAATAGTACAGAAATTTATAGCCCTAGTTTTTGCTTTTAGGTTTCTTGTTTTTACCTTTTAATTCTTTTAGATTAGCCTAATATTTGATTTTCTAGTTAAAGAAGAAATATGTTTTATTCATCAACTCATTCTCCCTCTTTCCCATTGTTTTGTATGATGTCATAGATCTCCTTACACTTCTGTTTTAGAACTTTCTTGACTCTGTATATACTTCCGTGTCCTGCAGGCCTCTATTGATAATTAATCAACAAGCATTTATTACCTATTATGTGCCAGGCAGTTTGTGATACAAAAATAAAAATGAAACTGTCCCTGTCCTCAAGGAACTTACATTCTGCCAGTGGTTTCCACAGATGTTCATATACAAATATATAAAGAATGAATACAAGGTAGTTTCGGGAGGGAGGGCACCACTAGTTAAGGAGGCTTAGGAAAGACTTCATGTTGAACAGCAGTTCAAAGATATGACTCCCTCCTCAGTCCCTGAAACAGTATTGTTTGTTTGTTTTAATAACCCTTACCCAAAGTATGTATGGGGAGAGGGTCTGTGAGGTCAAAACTATTTTCACAATACTAAGATGTTATTTATTGCTTACCCTTTTTACTTTCATTCTCTCCTGACTCTATAGTGAATTTTTACAGAGATTGTGTGACTTAGGAATTTAAAATTTAGTTGCAAACATGAAGACTGGGTTAATCTCATTTTCAGAATTTTATTTTTGCCTTACCAATGTATGATCCACACAGATGTGGTTGAATTTGCTAGTTGCTTGCCTTACATTGGCATCAAGTAATAAATCTTTTTTTGCAAATTCTTAGCAACAAAAACAATACTGAAATGTTTAAAGTGTTGGATAATTTTTTTGAATTTTATGGTTTATCCTAGAACAACGGTGTTAACACTTGCATTTGCACTGATGATGTCACAGCAATTGTGGGTAAAACTGCTAGCTTCTTAACAATGGCACCAATGTTACTAGATGTCAGCATGTTTCTTACTACCATGCATGATTTTTGTTAAGAATATCCTTGATAAAGCAATAAAAATAATAAATTTTATTAAATATGTTTGTCCCCTTGAGGACATGTCTTTTTAATATTTTCTGTGATATAACACTTTTGCTACTCACCAAAGTATTATGGGAAATCACCACTATGATTTTCATTTGCAAGCTGATCTAGCAGATTTTCCCCCACATGGTACACCATTTTTACTTGAAAGAACAACTGACATAACATACCTATTCAAACTTAGCAGACATTTTCTCAAAAGTGGATTTGAACATGTCACTTCAGGGAAAACAACTGGCCCTATTTGTTGCCATTAATAAAGTAGTGCTTTCAAGGAAAAAATAGAATTTTGGAAAACTTTATATCTGCCACTGTGACCTTGACATTTCCCAAATACTTAAAAGACATTTCTGATGATACTAATGATGATATGTTTGACAAATTTGCACAATTCAGTAAACCAGTATTTTCCAAATGACCAATGCATGATGTTAAAAAGATCATGCGTGAGTAAAAGATCTATTCAGATTGCAAGATAAACCAATAGATTTTAATTTAACAGAAAATAAAAAGTTCATTGATGTAGTTTGAGACTCCACATTGCATCTGATATTTAAGAAACTATCACTTGTCAAGTGTTGGTGTGGTCTCAAAGAATATGCACAATTATCTGAAAAGATTGTAAAAATGCTCCTCCCTCTTCCAACCATATATTTGCCTTGGGCCAGATTTTCTTGACATTCTTTAGCCAGAGCACCATATTACAACAGATTGAGTGCAGAAACAGATAAGAGTCTAGCTGTCTTGTCTTATATTAGGCTAGATATTTAAAATATTTGCAAAAAATGCAAAACAAAAAATTTAAAACTCTACAACCTAAATTTTATTTGTTTTGGAAAATACGGTTATTTTTCATAAAAGTGTTTGTGTTGATATGAAAAAAAGTTTTTGTAATTAAAAAATATTTTAAACTTAGTGGGTTTAATGTTTAATAAGGAAAATATCAATAAGTATAACCCACATAAATAAGTTTTCTTGAGGTTAAGTTGTCCTGGGGTCACTCAGCCACAGAATGTGTTAGAAAGTAAGACCTGACTGAGCAGCTATGTGCCTCAGTAGATTGAGAGCAAGGACTAGAGATGGGAGGTCCTGGGTTCAAATATGGCCTCAGATACTTCCTAGCTGTCTGACCCTGGGCAAGTCACTTAACCCCCATTGTCTAGCTCTTACCACTCTTCTGCCTTGGAACTAATACACAGTATTGATTCTAAGATAGAAGGTAAGGGTTTAAAAAGAAGAAGAAAGACCTGAACCCAGATCTTCCTAGGTTCAAGATCAGTCCTCTAACCACAATAGTGACCTAGATTTTATACTGATAACAAAATTTGTTTATATGTCTAAGACATATTCCCTTCTTTAAATGACATAATGTTTGTAAAGTGCTCAGCACTGTATCTGGCCAATTGCAGGCACTTAAAAAAAAATGCTTATTCCCTTCTTCAAAGATTCCAGTACCTGGCTCACAGCCTTCTTCCCTAATTCTTGCTTTTATACTAGAGGAGTTCATCATACAGGTATTTGTTCTTTCCAACACTCTAATTTTAATCTTCCAATTCCTCAACCTGCTGAAATCCCATGACCTGTTTTTTTCACTCTATCAGACACAGGGATAGTTTAGCCTAGAACCCCTTTCCATTACTCATAATTTCCTCCATCAAAAAAGAAAATTTTTTTGGTCTGATCCTAACCTCCATCACATTTTATCTCCCTCTGTGCTTTATTCTTCCTTGTTCTGTTTTCATCACGTCCTTCAATACCTTTATCAAGTACTTACCCATACTATCACTCTTGTTCTGCCCATACTCCCTCCCTTCCCAATCTCAGCCAGAGTTAAATGGATAAATTCAATACCGCTTTCTACTCTCCAATCCCTTGCTCAACAATCAGTGCTGTCCCTCTGATTATCTAGTTATTTACCCAGTTATCTTACATATAGTTGTTTGCCTGTTTCCCCTAGTAGCATGCAGTTCTACTGAAAGGCAGGTACTGTGTGTGTGTGTGTGTGTGTGTGTGTGTGTGTGTGTGTGTGTGTGTGTTCTTTGTAACCCCAGACTTAGCACAGTGCCTGGCATCTATAGTAAGCTCTTAATATATGCTTACTGATTTGACTCCCTTCCTAGTCATGTGCTCTGGGACAATGGAGGGAAAAGAGAAGTCATTAAGCCCAGCTACCTGTGTCCATTACCAGTCCTCAGCTAGGCTCTCCCAGAAGCAGCAAGGCAATCACTTTACTCCTCCTTAACTGATATTCGCTCTCCCACTACCCAGAAACCTGTTCTAAATTTTCTTATCGTGAAACTCTTCTCCCTCCCCCATCCTTTCAATTGAAGACACTACCTTCATATTTGTAAAAAAAAGGGGGTTAGCCCAAGTACAGTGAAAATTTGAGGGAATGATCACTTTCACCTGGGCAGTTCAAGGAAGGCTTTGTGGAAGTACCTGTGCTGGGCCTTGATGAAAGACTTTGACAGATATTATTAATATTATTATTCCTATGGTGTTAAGCCTCGTAAAAGAAACATTATCCCATCCCATTTTGCAAATAAGCTAACTGGGGCCCAAAGAGATTCATGATTGCACAGATATTAAGTTCAATGATGTTTCTAATGACTGGAGAAATGCATCCTAAGCATGGGTGTGAACAAAGGTATGAACTTGGGGAAATGGCAGCATGAATAATGGATAATGGAGTGGTTAGTGCATAGTTTGACTGGAATTTAGTGTACTTAAAGGGAAGTAGCTGTAGTTGTGCCTGGAAAAGAAGCTTAAAGGCCTTGAATGTCAGGATAAGGAGTTTGCACTTTTATTTCATACTGAGAGTTAATGAAAGTTTTTGAATAAGTCACAAGTGAACCTTACACTTTTAAGCTGCAGCAAAAATGGGAAATGTCTGAGAGGCAGGAAACCATAGAGTAAGTAAGCACTATATATGTTAGCTATTCTTCTTCTTCTTCTTCTTACAGTATTAGCAGAAAGCTCATGGAGGATGAAGGCAAAAAAGTGTTTATTGGATTTAGGGATGGAAGTCATTGTTGGCTTTGAATGGAGTTGTTTCAGTAGAACGGTGAGGAGTGAAAAGTATGATTTCAAGGAGTCATCAAAGGACAAGGGTTTGTAGTATGGGGTTGAAATGGTAAGGTATTGAGATTCGAAAAGGAGCACATATTGATGGTCTGTCATCAGAGGTCACTGGGAGGACAGAGAATAGGTTTGGAAGGTGGAAGGGATAGGGAGAGAAGGAATAGATAGATTAGGATCAGAATAAAGAATTTTATAGTCCTTTGATCATGGAAGTGGAACTTTTGAGGTGAAATCAAAGGTTAACCAATCCTGTACATAGTTGAGGTGGAATGGAAAAGTGAGATGTGGGAGTTGTTTGAGGAACTGGAACTTAGATGTACAGAAGAGCCATCACTTCTTTTTGTTGCTAAATCCATAAACATTTATGAAAAGATTAATACTGGAATATTTATGAAGATACGAATAGGAAATCTGACAGGAAGAACGCCCTTTTATGTTAGCATTTAAGTAAGAACATATTGTGTTACCATTTATTTGTAGCTTTTATAGATTTTTGCTATAAAAATGAAGTATTGATATCTTTCAACATTAGTTCCTTACTTTAACAATTTATAAGATATAGTTAGAGTTTTAAGCTAATGCAGTGATGGAAAGTATATAATGAAAAATTTGAGGGATCTGGAATTAGATTGAAGAAAAAAATACTAAGATGATATAATTATTATTTTTTTAAACTAAATATTTGATTTCAGTTATTACTCTAGCTATTCTTCATTTTGATTTCAACGATTGATCAAATATTTATTGAGAAGCTACTTTTTTAAAGGTACTATAAAATTACTTCATGAAAGATTACATTTATTGTGAATTTCTCCTCTTAATTTTCTCATCAATTGAGCCTCTTGTGCAAGCTCTTAGGAAGAAAGAAAGGGAGGAGGGAGAGAGAAACAGAGACAAAGAAAGAAACAAGAATGATTGAAGGAATGGTTAGGGTTAAGAGAACTCTTAAAAACATGAAAATTCATGAGCACATGAAATTCAGAGGAGGAGTTGTGTTGCAACTGAATTGGCCTTAAAATAAAATGGAATGCCTACTTATGTTATCAGTGAACAACTTGAATTTCACCTTTGAAAAGGTCTGATAATTTTTCACTTGAGAGGCACTTCCAGATAGCCATATTGTAGGAAATGATGTAGCCATATCTTTATGGCAAAGGAATGTTTGTGATGCACTGATGACTGTCTTCTAAGCATATGGGGCTACTTCTATTTTGATAATATTTATCTTTTAATTCCATAATTAGAATCCATACAGGGAAATTTTAAGATATCAAAGCTGAGAACTATACCAAGTATTTTGGGATATCCTGTACCAATTCTTCCTTTATATCCTTTGCTAGTTTCTCCAAAAGAAATCTGAATGAATACTTCACAAATCCTGTTAATTTAATTTAATTTTATTCACTATTAGTCTCTTGACATCAAAATTAGCTTGTTTGCCTCTGTGGAATTTAAGGAAGTTTTTCAGTGACATTCATAGTTTTAAATATTTTAAAGAAAATATATTCAAATAGTATGAAAATGTATAAAAATAAATTAATAATTTACAGCTGTATCATTTTAAAATAATGTAGAACTCATAATTTATTTGATCAATTTGCTTAAATATGTAGCATTTGCATCTGAGACAGTCTGCTATGTTACAGGAAAGACTACATTCCCTTCAGTATTTGTCATTTTCCTTTTCTATCATGTTAGACATGAGTTGGTACCTGAGAGTTGTTTTAATGTGCATTTCTCTAATCATTTAGAGCATTTTATTGTATGATTATGAATAGGTTTGATTTCTTCTTCTGAAAACTGCCCATTCATATCCTTTGGACCATTTATCAGTTGGGAAATTGCTTTTATTTTGTGAATTTGGATCAGTTCTCTATATATTTGAGAAATGAAGCCTCTATCAGAGAAACATTTCTTTCCCCAAAGTCTCTTACTTTACTTCTAATTTTGATTGGTTTTGTTTGTGCAAAAAACTTATAATTTCACGTAATCAAAATTATCTGTTTTACTTTCCCCGAATTCTCTCACTTTCTCATTTGTTGTAAGCGCTTTAATTATTCATAGATTTGACAGGTAAAGTTGTCCATGTTCCTTTAATTTGCTTATGATTTCACCTTTTTTTTGTCTAAATCAGGTACCAGTTTTCAGCTTATCCTGGTATACCATTTGAGAGGTTGGTGCATGCCTAGTTTCTGACAGATAGCTTTTCAGCAATTTTTGTCAAATAGTGAGTTTTTGCCCACCAAACTTGATCAAACACTTGATTACTATGATAAGTTATTGCTGTATATTGTAAACTTAATCTATCCCACTGATCCATCATTCTATTTCTTAACCAGTATCCAATTGTTTTGATGATTTCTGAATTATAATGTATTTTGAAATCTCCCACCACTAGGCTGCCTTCCTTCATCTTTTTTTTATTTGATTTCCTTGATAGTCTTGGCTTTTTGTTCTTTTAGATAATTTTGTAATTACTTTTTCTATTTCAATAAAATAATTATTTGATAGTTTGATATGATACTGAATAAGCTACTGAATAATAATTTAACTTAGGTAATAAATTATAATAAATTATTATATAAATAATAATAAATTATTAATGAATTAATAAATTAACTTAGGTAAAATTGTTTTTTTACTATATTGATTCAGCTTACCCATGAGTCATTATTATTTATCCATTTATTATATCTTCTTTTATTTGTATGAAAAAGGACTTGTAATTGTTTTCGTATAGATTCTATAGGTAGATTCAAGGTATTTTATATTGTCTTTAGTTATTTTAAATGGAATTTCTCTATCTCTCCCTGCTGGGTTTTGTTTGCAATATGTAGAAATGACAATGGGTTCTATGTTCAACTTGTTTCAACTAGTTTGTTAGTTGATTCTCTGTATTGTGCGCAAGGAGAGATAGTTTGTTTCTTTGTTGCCTATTCTTATTCCTTTGATTTCTTGGTGATGTAGCTGGCTTTTTTAGCACAATATTGATTAATGGTGGTGCTAGTGGGCATCATCCCAATCTTATTGGGAAGTCTTTGTTTAACTCCATTACAGATAAGGCTTGCTTTTGGTTTTAGATAAACACTACTCATTTTAAGAAAAGCTCCATTTATTCCTGTGTTTATTCAGAATTTTAAGTAGGAATGGGTGTTATATTTTGTCAAAAGCTTTTTCTGTACCTGTTGAGATAATAGTATGATTTTTGTTTTTCTTACTATTAATTAGTTATGCTTATAGTTTTCCTACATCGAACAAAACCTTCATTGCTGGTATAAATCTCACCTGCTCATATATTATTATTGTATATTATTATAATCTCCTTACTAGTATTTTATTTAAAATCTTTGTGTCAATATTTATCAGGGAAGTTAGTCTCCAGTTTTCTTCATCTATTTTTGTTCTCCCTGGTTTAGGTATCAAATCTATATTGGTGTTACAGAAGGAATTTTTAAAAGGAACTTTAAAACCTATTTTTCCCCCATAGTTTATATAGTACTAGAATTGATTGTCCTTTAAGTATTTGGGAGAATTAATTAGGGAGCTCATCTGTACTATGTTTAATTTTATTTTCTGAGATTGGGTTATTTAAGTAATCTATTTCCTGTTTTTTTAATGTGGGGGATTTCTGTTTTTTTTTTTTCAAATATTCATTCATTTCATGTATGTTATTAGTCTTGTTGGCATGTACTTGGATAAAATAACTCAGTAATTGCTTTAATTTCATCTTGGTGATGTATTCTTACCTTTTTCATTTTTGATACTGGTACTTTAAAAAATAAAATTAATTAATAGTTTATTTTATTTTTTCAGAAATCTAGCTCCTAGTTTACTAGTTTAATGTTTTTAAATGTTTTTAAATTTTATTCATCTTTTCTTGTATTTTGATCTTTGAAAAATTTAATTTCCTCTCTTTCTTTTGGTTTTATGCTCAAGTCATTGATCTGCTCTTTCTCTTTTTAATTTGGTGCATTTTCTTCATATGACTATAGATAGTTTTAATTTTTTCATCTGAGGACTACCTGTTTAGATCCTTTGAACATAGATTCTACTTATTTTTATTCTTGTGTTTTTCTGTTACGTGTTTCTTGCAAAGAATATATTTTGGATTCTGATTTTTAATCCATTCTGCTGTTTTCATTTTATGGGTGAATTCATCCCATTTACATTCACAATTATGATTGCTAACCATGTATTTCTATCCTATTTTCTAGTGTTTATCTTCCTTTTTTTAAAACTCTGTTCCTTCTCAAAAGTTTGTTTTACTCTGCCTCCCTTAATCTAGATCCTTCTTCTTATCACTTGCTTCCATCTCTTCCCCTTTGGCCTTCTTTCTTCTTTTCCTTCCTACATTGGTTGTATATGATTCTTTTATCTTCAGACCAGTTCAGATGAAGAGGTTCATGAGTTGCTTACCTGCCCCCTTTAAAATTTTCTCCTCCCCTTTAAAAACACTTTCTTGCATGCCTTTTTTTATGTGAGATAATTTTCCCTATTTTCCTTCTCCCTTTCCACTTCTTCCATTGTATCTCTTTCTCTAACCCTCCCAACCCCACTTTTTTTGAGGTCATCTCATGTCAACTCATATCTGTATAGATATGTCTATATAGACTTCTGAAAAGATTATAATCTTAGCCCCTTTGCCTTTGGAATATTGTTCTAATACTTCTGCTCCTTTAATGTGGTCGCTACTAAATCTTGAGTGATCCTGAATCATGGCAGTTAAATGATTTTTTCCCCTGATACCTTGCAGTATTTTGTCCTTAACCCTTAACCCAAGTGAACTTTGGGATTTGGCTATAATATTCCTAGGATTTTTCATTTTGGAATCTCTTTCAAGAAGTAATTAGAAGAGTCAAACCCCAGGATGTTGAAAACACAGCCTCCCAACTATTTGAGTTGGTGATTGAAGCCTTATCCTTGGATACAGTCCCCTCTCCTGAGGAGAGGTGCCCATTACCTCCCCTCCCCACCAGCTTCCTGGAGAATGGAATGACCACTGTTACCTCTAATTCCTTCTGTGGTGGAGTATTTCCTAACACCCTGAAGGTTCCTGGTTCCCCTTTCAATAAGTCTTGGAAGGAAGACATGATAGAAATAGAACTAATTGAGCATAACTGCTTGAAGTGCAAATTATAGATGAACAAGAGAATAGATGTCACCTCCCCCATGACTTCTTCCCTGGCACCAGTGGTTGACTTTCATTCAAACAGATTCCCCCTGCCATAGCTTGATCACCAGCTGTAAGTGTAGCCTTCAACCATCCAGGCTCCCTAGATCATGTGCTTCCAAGGCCTAGAGCCTGCAAGAAGAGTGTGGCACCCTCTCAGACTCTTAACTAGCTTTCCCTGCCTTTACTTCCCATGGTTTTATTAGGGGGAGAGGGAGGAGGGAAAGTTGAACTGTATCCTTTTTCTTTGTGTTTTGAAAATAATAAAAATTTTAAAGATTTATAAAATGAAACTAATTAAAGGTATTTTGTTACTGTAAAAAAAAGATAATAGGTGGTTTCCTTCCATTTTCATTTTACCCTCAGGTTTTAAGATATTGAAGCTGTTTGCCCTTTTAATTTCTTGAAATATTATATCTAGGCTCTTTTTTATCCTTTTTTTTTTAAACCCTTACCTTCTATTTTGGAATTGATACTAAGTATGGATTCCAAGGCAGAAGAGTGGTATGGAATAAGCAGTTGGAGTCAAGTGACCTACCCAGGATCACATATCTAGGAAGTGTCTGAGGCCAGATTTGAAACTAAGGCCTCCTTCTCCAGATCTGGCTCTCTATCTTCTAAGGCACATAGCTGCTCCTAGTCTGATAATTCTTTAATTCTCCCTCTTCTCTTTTCCAGGTGAGTTGTTTTTCTAATGAGATAACTCACATTTTCTTTCTTTTTCATCCTTTTGATTTTGATTATTTACTGATGTCTCAGGGAGTCATTAGCTTCTTCTACTTTACTAATTCCAATTTTTAAGAAATTATTTTCTTCAGCAAACTTTTCATATTAATTCATTTTTGCTCTTTAAGTTCTTTTTTTTTTTTAAACCCCTTACCTTCCATCTTTGAATCAATAGGGCTAGGCAATGGGGATTAAGTGACTTGTCCAAGGTCACACAGCTGGGAAGTGTTTGAAGCCAGGTTTGAACCAAGGACCTCCCATCTGTAGGCTGGGCTCTCAATCCACTGAGCTACCCCCTTAAGTTCTTTTCTTAATGAAGTTCTTTATCTTATGATTATCTCCTGTGATTACATTTTTAAGGTATTTTCAGTATTTTTGTATCTCTTTTACCAATTTTCTTGCATCATTCTTATTTTGCCAATTTTTCATATTCAATTTTCTAAAATTGAATTTAAATTAAAAAAATTTTTTTACTTCGTTAGCTCTTTCAAGACTTTTTGTTGGACTTGTACCCAGTCTATATTGTTTTTTCTCTTTGTTGCTGTTTTCTAAATTTGTAACTTGATCTTCCTTGTAACTATAGTAGGTTTTTATAGTCAGGTTCTTTTTGTGTTGTTTGTTCCTTTTCTCAGTCTATTTCTTGACTTTGAATTTTATATTAAAGTTGGTCTCTGCTCATTTGAGGTGGAGGTTGGGGTGCAGTGTATGGTAAGAATGTTCCAAGCTTCAGGCTTTTTCTCCCTGCTCTTTTTCATAGATAGTTCTGGAGTTATCTAAATTTTTACTCTTTGAGGTGGGTGTGCTCTAAGAGAGAAAGGTGTGGTTACTACCTTCTTGGTTTGCCCTTTGGTCTTTACCAAGTTAGAGGGCCTGCCCTTTTACACCTGCTAAATCTCCTTTCAGCCTAGGTTCTTTCTCCCTTTCAATCATAAATGTTCTTCTCTGCCCTGGAATGGTGATCTGGTATTATGTATGGATAATGGAGCTACCAAAAACAGCTCCTCACTGCTATCATAGGGGTCCTTTGTAATCTTTTTCCAATCATTTGCCCCCAAACCCCTTACCCTGTCTGACTGCCATGCAGACTCCAGACTGGGCCCCCACTCCAGTGTCACAGACTTTTTTGCATTGACCTCCTTAGTTTGGACTGCAAAACTTTTTTACCCTGACCTTTTTTTGACTTTGTCATTCCAGAATTTAATTTGACACATTATTTTAAAGTTGTTTGTAGGGGAATGTTGATAGAATATGCCTGGAATATCCCTATACTTTGCCATCTTTGTTCTCAGACATTCTTCCCAGCATTTTATTGCTAGTGGATTGCAGCAGGTTTTGGGATTTCACTGACAATTTATGTGCTTGTCTTCAAAGATACTTTCATGTCATAGAAGTGATTCTGAACATTTGTCTTTTTTTTGTAGTGTCTAAAAATTAAAAAAAAGGAAAAAACCTGTACAGACTATTCTTTGAAAAAAATCCAAGATGAGATAAATCTTGGATTTAATTAATCTTCTTTCTTTTTCTTTTAGACAGTAGAATTGCAGTCATGCTAGAAGACAAAGGTCCAAGAGTGATTGACTACTTTGTAGTGGCAGGCTTAACTGATACGTCTACCCTTTTGGATCAAGAATTAAACCGTTCAGACACAAAATCAACTGGTCCCAAAGCTCCAATTACAGACATTGCTGTCATTATCAAGTCAGCAGGGGAAACAGTTCCCGAAGGTTTTACCTGTGTGGAAGCTACTCCATCAGCTCTCCAAGCAAATTTAAACTATGGAAGCTTGAAAAGTCCAGAGCTTTTCCTGTGCTATAAGAGGGGAAGAGACAAACCACCTCTCACAGACATTGGGTGAGTAATTCATTATTAATCTAGTAAATTTAAATTTAGGTGATTTATTATATGCTATATGTTTCAATGGAAGTCTGAAAGAATGATTTTTTTCACTTGACTAAGGTAATAGGAAAAATGAGTAATACTCGTTATAGTGTTTTTTTAATGTATTTATTTTTTCAATTACATGTAGAAACAATGTTGTATCAATTACTATTCGACATTTTGTGATTCAGATCCTCTCCTTCCCTCTACCCCCCTTGAGGCAGTAGTCTGATATCATGTTGTCATGCAAAATGTATTTCCATATTCCTCTTGCTGTGAAAAAAGACACATATTGCACATATAAGAAAAAACTCATGAAGAAAATAAAGTGAAATGTGGAATGCTTTGATCTCTAATCAGACTCCAACAGTTCCTTATTTGACTGTGGATAGCAGCATGAGTTCCTTGGGGGTTATCTTGGAACTTTGCATTACTGATAATAGTTTTGTCCTTCACAGTTGATTATCATACAATATTTCTGTTACTCTGTACAGTGTTCTGGTTCTGCTCACTTTTCCTCACATTTATTCATATAAGTTTTTCCAGGCTTTTTGGAATCTATCTTGTTCATTATTTCTTATGGTGCAATAGTTAGTATTCCATTGTTTGTTGCAACTTGTTGCATCCACGACTTGTTCCTCCATTCCCCAAATGATGGGCATTTCCTCAGTTTCCAATTCTTTGCCACCACAAAAAGAGCTGCTATAAAAATTTTGTAGAAATAGGTCCTTTTCCCTCCCATCTTTGATTTCTTTAGAATACAGACCCAGTAGTGATATTGCTGGGTCAAAGAGTATGCACAATTTTATGACCTTTTGGACATGTTTCTGGATTGCCCTCCAGAACTGTTGCATCCATTCACAGTTTCACCCATAATGTTGTTTAATAGTGTTATTTATTAGAATTACATTTTAGAACCAAGTGAATAAAATGCTGCATTTCTTTACCAATTCTTATTCTAATTCAGTAATTAAATCATTGTTTGTTTTTATAACTACTAATGGTATTAGAATATAGAATGTAATCCCTTTCTTCATTGTTATCAGACTTTCAGGCCAAGCAGGATAACTATTATTAATTAAATGTGAAGAAATCAGAAGCTGTGGTATCTAACATGTATCTTGAAGGAGATGCTGCAGTTGATTTCAAGTCAACAAACAGTCATTAATGCATATTAACACCTGCTTTGTGTAAGGTGGTTAAGACAAAGACAAAAATGAAACCATTATAGCCTGTAAGGCACTTAGAAAGTTTTATTGGAAGCACATGAAAAACTTTTCTAAATCTCTCATAATTAGAGAGATGCAGATCAAAACAACTCTGAAGCACTTCCTCACACCTAGCTGACTGGCCAATGTGGCAGCAAAGGAAAGTGATTAAGTATTGGAGGGGATGTGACAAAATTGGAACACTAATACACGGCTGATGGAGTTGTCAATTAGTCCAACCATTCTGGAGGGCTATTTGGAATTCTGCGAAAAGGGCTTCATCCATCTATCTATCCATCTATTTATTTATTCATTCATTCATTTATTCATTTATTTGTCCATCCATTTATTTATTTATTTGTCTGCCTATTTATTTATTTTTAGGCCCTTACCTTCTGTTTTGGAATCAATAGTGTGTATTGGTTGCCAGGCAGAAGAGTGGTAAGGGCTAGGCAATGGGGGTTAAGTGACTTGCCCAGGGTTATACAGCTGGGAAGTGTCTGAGGCCAGATTTGAAC
This sequence comes from Monodelphis domestica, assembly GCF_027887165.1. Classification (NCBI taxonomy): domain Eukaryota; kingdom Metazoa; phylum Chordata; class Mammalia; order Didelphimorphia; family Didelphidae; genus Monodelphis; species Monodelphis domestica. Next base: position 278,325,264 of record NC_077233.1, on the reverse strand, counting down.
CCAGGACCTCCCATTTCTAGGCCTGGTTCTCAATCCACTGAACTACCCAGCTGCCCCCTTCGCAAAGGACTTTAAAAGAATGCCTGCCCTTTGATCCAGCTATACCACTGTTGTATTTGTACCCCAAAGAGATAATGAGGGAAAATATTTGTACAAAAATATTCATAGCCATGCTCTTTGTTGTTGCAAAAAACTGGAAAATGAGAGGGAGTGTTCCTTGATTGAGGAATAGCTGAACAAATTGTGGTATCTGTTGGTGATGGAATACTATTGTGCTGAAAGGAATGATGAACTGGAGGAATTCCATGGAGACTGGAACAACCTCCAGGAAGTGATGCAGAGTGAGAGGAGCAGAACCAGAAGAACATTGTACACAGAGACGGATACACTGTGGTACAATTGAATGTAATGGACTTCTCTATTGGTAGCAATGCAATTACCCAGGACAATCCAGAGGAACTTATGAGAAAGAACACTATTCACATCTAGAGAAAGAACTGTGGGAACAGAAATGCAGAAGAAAAACATATGATCAATTCCATGGTTTGATGGGGATATGATTAGGGTTTTGATGTTAAAGGATCCCTCTACTGTAAGTATGAATAACATGGAAATAGGTTTTGAACAGTGATACATCTATAATCCAGTGGAACTGCTTGTCAGCTCTGGGAGGGGGATCATGAATCATGGAATCATAGGAAAATATTCTAAATAAAAAAAAGAAAGTTTTATTGGAAGGTATAAGAATATAGCATATACTCAAATAAGTAGTAGATGTTAAGAGTCATATGGAAAGCCTTGAATTCATTTATCATTTTAAAAAAATGTTATTTTGGGGTGTGATCTATTTAGTGCTTGGGAATGAAATCAGTAATAGTATCTCTAGAGTTAGAAGGGAACTCAATAAGAATCCTCTTTACAACATGCCAAATGATTATCTAGCTTCTGCTTGAAGAGTCCAAGTGAGACCACATCCTACAAGGACTACATTCCATTTTTGGATAGCTCTTATTGTTAAGAAATTTCTTCTCTTACATCAAGCTTCAGTTTGTCTTTCCAATCTATTGTTATGAGTTATGCCCATGAGGGCCAAGGAGAAAAATCTCTTAAACCTTCTTTTCTGTAATATAGCTTTTCAGATACTTGCAGACACCTATTATATTCTCCTTTGAATTCTTTGCTTCTTCAGGCTGGAAATACATACACCAGTTATATAGTACGGTTCTAGGCTCTTGTTTATCTTCTCTTTCCTTTGGTAACTCCAGCTTATCAATATCTTTCCTAAAATGTGGTGTCCAAAAGTGAACATATACTCTACATGTGTATCAGGTCAGACTACAATAGAACTATTGCTTCCCTAGTTATGGGTACTATTCCTTTTAATATAACCCAACATGTCATTAACGTTTTTTGGCTGCCATATTATATCTAGTCTCATTGAACTTCTAACCTACCGAAATTTTCAGTTCTTTTTCAGATAAACTTTTGTTTAGCTATACCTCTCCTACTTTTATATAATTTTGGTAATTTTGTATCTAAACATTTGCTTACAATTTATCTTTATTAAATTTTATCTTTATTGGACCCAACATTGTAGATTCTCGAAGATCTTTTTGGATCCTAACTCTTATCATCTACTTTATTGGCTATTCCTTCCACTTTTTTATTATCTGTAAAATGAATAAATTAATGTCATCAGTGCTTTTATTCAACCCTGCTCTTAGGGTTCAGCTATTCAACAAAAACTGAATTCACATAATTAAATGTACTTTTGTCTAGCACACATTGTACTTTTCACATTATTTTTTACATAAGACACAAGGAAACTTATATGAACTGATCAAGAATAAAGGAAAAGAAAAATGCAGATAATGACTACTCTGCTAATATAGTAATCCTTCTGATGAAGAAAATGAGATTAGGTTGAATGACCTTTTCTTTAAAAAACCATGCTGGCTCTTAGTGATCATTGTTTTCATTTTAAAATGTTCACTAATCATCTCTTTAACAATGTTGAATATTGGAACAACCCTTGACCCTCTGCAATTCTGTGCTATGTCTCTTATTTGGTATGATTTTAAAATAAGTTTTATTGATACCTTTTGTTTTTTGTTTATAATCATTTCCCTATCATTAAATGCTTCATGTAACAAAGAACAGTTAAGCAAAACCAATTGATAAAACTTATTTCATTGACATTAATCTGAGCTTAGCTGGTGTGATTTTAGTATTGTTTTTATTTACATTCTAGTCATGTGTATTTTTCTTTCCTTTGATTATTTTTTTCTTTATCAGTTCATATTTCCTTATGACTCATGAATTCTTTATAATCATCATTTCTTATGGCACTATATTTATGTGCCACAATTTATTTAGCTTTTCCCCAGTTGGTGGGTGTACATTTTGTTTCTCATCTTTAGATACGATGAAAAATGCTACTATGAATATATTGCACGTTTCTTTTTTTTTTCCATTTCTGATGTCACTGTGGGAAGATGTTTTGTAATGGGTTCATTAACTCAAAGGAGTTGAACAGTTTAGTGACTGTCTAATTCCAAGTTGTTTTCACAGTGGTCAGATGAGTTCACATCTCTACCTGCAATGAATGTATTGGTGTTCACCATATTCCACTACCCTCTCCAACATTGACTTTTTCTTTTTAACCCTTATCCTGAGAAAGGCCAGGGGCTAGGTAAATGGTGTTAAGTAACCTGCCCAGGATCATATAGGTAGGATGTGTCCGAGGCCAGATTTGAACCAAGTCCTCCCTATCCTGGCTTGGTGCTCTAGCCACTATGCTCCCTAGCTCCTCAACATTGACTTTTATGATATTTGTCTGTTGAGTATGAAGTAAAATCTTAAAGTTGTTTTAATTCATTTTTTTCGCAGGAGTAAAGAGCATTTTTTCATGTAGAGATTTCTAGTCTCCATTTCTTTTGAAAACTGCTCATATCCTTTAATCATTTATCTATTGAAAAACATAGCCTATATCATGCATACATATGTGTAATAATTGTATATATTAATGTCTAGCTTACTGAATATTATGGATATCAAACTCAGAGAATATGGTACAGTTGTCCCTCACTATATTATGGTTCACTTATTGCAGCTTCACTGTATTGAGGGTTTAAAAAAAAATCTAATTCTGTATCGTGGAGTTTTCGTTATATCATGGGATTTTGCAGATGAATACAGTACTATATACACAATGGAAATGGAGTATGCTCCTACTTTGTGGATTTTCACCTATTGCGGGGATCTCTGAAATATACTCTTGGATAGGTGAGAGATCACTGTACTAACATTTTCTTTCACTCTACAATTTTCCTTTTTGTTCTCCCTACATTGATTTTGAACACATAAATCCTATTTAGTTTGATAAAATGGTAATAATTTTTTTTTTTATCAAACATCCATTTAGTAAGCACTTTCTATGAGTTCTATTCCTGTGCTAGAAATACATAGGCACAAATTAAGCAGTCCTTGTCCTGAAGCTCACATTTTTTAGGATAAACCATACAAATAACTTAAAAGTATATACAAATGTACATGTCGATCTATAATCTCAAAGATTTAGATATTTCCTCCAGAATGCAACCCATTTGTGCCTACTTGTCCTACATCAGTTTTGTCTCTGAGTCTTGCCAATGTTGTCACATAAGTTTACCACACAAGATCTACGTAGAATGATAGAGGTCTTTGTCACCTTTTTCCTGGTGTTGCAAAGATAGAAATGGAAATGACTCATTGTTAACCTGACATTCCCTCTCTATGTGACTGGTTCATCTTTTCTTCTTGTATTTTCACTGATGGCATCTTCCATTGTGAATCTTGGAGTTTCTCAGACTGGTGAATGTTAAAAAATTCCCCATTGGGGAATTTTTCATTGGGACAATTCCCTATTGGGACTATTCCCCATTTTAAACAGTGAAGCTACTTAGATCTAAAATGTGAGAACTCTACTTAGATCAGAAATGTGAAGACCTCTACTCCACCCGTACTTAAGCCATGCCTATTTTTAGAATTAATACAAAGGGGTGCTAAGTACCTATAAAGGTCAGGCAACTTGTGAACTTACAAGGAGCAAAGAGGAAAAAACTTACTCAGAGATTCTAGCCTACTCAGGTGTGGATTACTAAAAGGATTAGTCTACTCAGGTGTGATTTCAGAATGGGCTGTCCTTTGGAAAACGTCTACTGTGATTGGTAGATGGAAGAACTTAGGGGAGATGACATAGGAGAAAACCCCCTATATAAGAAAAGGACAGGCTGTTGAAAAGGGGGAGAGAGGCTCTTGAAATACAGGCTCTAAGGAGGTTGTTGAGAGAAGGACAATCTCTAAGGAGGTCTCTCAAGGGAGGCTGACTCTGGCTGGAACTCCCTCTGGGGAGACTCTGTCCCCCTGAATCCTTGCTTGAACAGATCTTATGGTGAGTGATTAAGGACTGACTGATCTTTTCTTTTAGGGCTTAGGCCTGGGTTGGCCAGGGCTGCCTGGGCCGGCCTATTCTTTTCTCATTTATTTCCTTTTTCTCTCTCTCTCTCTCTTTCTTTGATTCCTCATTGTATTATTAATTAAATTCTCTATAAAACTCAGTTGACTTGGGTGTATTCATAATTGGGAATATTTCCCTGGTGACCACCTTATATTTGATTTAAAACAAGACACTTCACAAGTAGTGAAAACATATTTTCTGCGGTCACAGTTTACTCACCCACTCATATCTACTACAATTTATATCTTCTACTATTTTACTCACTACAGTTTACAACCTCAACCATTTTAACTCTTACAGTTTATGGCTCCCACTCTTTTAAATGCCACACCACTCAATTTTTCATGTAAAATATGAGAAAAGGTTCTCAGCTGAGAGGGTGAGAGGAGAGAGAACCATGAAAAATTTAAGTAGAGAGGAAAAAAAGTATCTCTGTGGAGAATGGGATAGGGAATTGATAAAGGAAGTATATAGATTGCTTAGGTGAGGTTGTGTAACATAAATTTGTAGTGGACCTATTCAGAATGGTTGCATGGTTTTTTTTTCTACTTCTGTTCAGGAGTATGTGTATAGGAGCTAGGGTGGCAAATCATAGGCGTGATCCAAGTCTGAAGCTTAGTGGGGCATAATCAGCAAAATGATAAATGGGGTGGGGATTCAAGAGAGGCAGATAGTGTAGAGTTGAATTGGTGTGCTAACGAATCAAGATGGGGAAAAGACAGTGGCTAGTGTAGAGGAAGTGGTGTGTCTGAAAAGTAGGCTTTGGCAAGAGAAGCAGAGGGAGAGGTTTTGTTCAGAAAAGGAGATTTGGGGGTTCTTCAACATAGGTGATATATTTATGAATGATAGAAAGTTCAAGTGATCATTCTGTGTGTTTGGCTAAGGTGAGAGGTGGAAGAATAGCTCATGGGAAGTGAGGGACTGAGTAGTTACGATGTTTGAGGGAAAGTCAGTATTTATGCCTTCATAGTGTGATGGTAGGAGTTAAAGTTGAAAGAATAATTGTAAGCCATGTACAGGACTTATTGAGGAAAGATGGGGAGTGACCTGGGGTCGGGATAGGTTTATTTCTGTCATATTTTTCTAAGAATCATACATTGCTTTTAGAATATTATTTCTTAACAGGCATCAACAGGAATTTGATTGAGGGGTAGAAATGTATAGCATAAACCTCAAAGGAAAGTTCACTGAGTGATAGAGATAGGGAGGGAACCTGGAAATGGCAGTAGGGAGGCCATGGAGACTGTCATCAGTGGGGAGCAAAGTTTCAGTCATTGTCAAAAGATGGAAAGAGTGTGAGAGGAAAAGATTGAGAATGAAGTTTTTTACCTGTGGAACAGGTTTTCCAGAGGACACCATGGAGAGTTTGAATGGGTTTTGGTTGGGATTTTGGGTTGGGAGGATTGAGGAGAATGGAGAATATGTTTTGAATGATGACCTTCAAAGGTTCAGAATCACTAGACTAGAAGGGGGAAAACCAGATGTGAAGAATGTTCATGGATTGGAAGGTACTACTCTTCATGGAGGAGGCTGGAGGTTAGGCAGGAGACAATGTAGCAGGAGGTAATATTTTAATTTGTAATAGTCACAAAGTGAACTTTCAGGGTAAGCATGCTACTGTGTCATGATGGAGAAAGTCCAGAGTCAAGAACTGTGTAAAGTGAATAAAAGAGCTCTGGGTTTAACTGATGGCTCATTTGTACTGTCTTTTCTCAGATATTGATACTGAGGGGGAAAGCTCTGTAGAAACATCCATCTTAAATACATGCTATTTAGTCAAATAAGTGTGTTTGCTGTGTATCAGACAGGGTGCTAAGCACTAGGAATATAATTACAAGAAAAAAAAGATAATCCTTGCCCTCAAGGAGCTTATTCTAATGGATTAAACCACATATAAAAAGAAATGAAAAAGCTGAGGGAGGTGGGGAGATAATCTGCTTGTGAGGTGTGAGTTCCAGGACTGAAATTATATTCCAAGAGTGAAGACATTCTGGAGCATGGTGGCACGTCCAAATACAGCCTGATGGGAAATGGAGAGTGGCTGGACCAGGCACTCTCTTTAAATGTTATAATTGAAATAATAAACATTCTTCATTCACTTGGTCTTTCTAGGATTGGATGGTCTGGCCAAAATACTTTCAAAATACTTTGAATAGTTACAGCTGTCCTCCAGGACCCCTCTAAAGTGTTTTGGATAATGCCTTTAGTTCAATGTCATCCCCCGACAAGAGCATCTAGATGGCTTCATTATCCCCATGGGAATCTGTTAAATTTGGTTTTGCATGCTAGATTTTCTCCATCAAAATGATCAACATTGTCAAGCATAAACCTTTTTTTCGAGGTTTGTGTGGGGAGGTGGTGGTTTAAAGAAGTAATGTGAGGGGGCAGCTGGGTAGCTCAGTGGATGGAGAGCCAGGTCTAGAGACGGGAGGTCCTAGGTTCAAATCTGGCCTCAGACACTTCCTAGCTGTGTGACCCTGGGCAAGTCATTTAACCCCCATTGCCTAGCCCTTACCACTCTTCTGCCTTGGAGCCAATAAGGGTTTAAAAAAAAAAAGAAACAATGTGTTATTAAATTTATTTGAAAAATAAATTTAGACAAGTAAAACACTTATGCATTTGTGGGATCTGATAATATTTGTCTTATTATTTATTTCTTTGTCACTTTTCTACCAAGAAGTCCATTATATTTATATAAAATGGGTACCTACTTTGTTTCCAATTCTTTTCTATGAGAACATTAGCATGTAAAAATTCTTTCTTATATAGCCCCTTCTAGTTGATCCAATTTGTGTACCTTTCTGTGTTAACCTACACATCTCTGGAAATCTTTGCCAGAAGGAGAGCAGCTAATAGCTTCCTAAATTGCTTTAATGGTAATTTCATCCTTCAAAAGGCAGAGGAACAAAAAGAGGAAGATTGTATACTCAATCTTATTCTCATCAACAAGGAAGAGCTTGTCGAGGTAGAAACGATGGGAATCGGGTGCAGGGACCATTCCTTCCAAGAGTTTGTGGTAGAGTAGGAAAGGAAGAGCTTTCGTGGTCTCACATATGCCTTAGATTTTGGAAAAAACAGATTTAAAGGGTTTAGAGAAAGAACAGTTAGGATTCCTTGTAAAATTTTACAGAGGAAATTAACACAATAATAGTAAACATAATATTACATATCAGTATACTATATAAAAACATAGATGTCATATATTTGATAATATAACAATAATTATTATTAATCTTCATAAACACTAAGTATTTGTCACTTGACCAGGTTTAATATTTGTTAAAGTGACATGAAATCCTCTAGTCAGAGGTCATAATTTATTAAGATATTCCTTTTACATGTGAATAGATTTTGAGTAGCATTGCCAGAGAGCATGGCAGAATGTAGAAGTAAATAGTTGTCTGACTTTAGCACCTTCTCTCTTTCCTTAAATGTCCCTTTTCAGGTACTTATTCTAGTATTCTTGCATTCATTTAACTAGCTATCAATTTTATCTCATTGATAATTTGACTCTGTCCCCCAGCTCTTCTGCCCACTACTCACAACTTTTTTTCTTTCTCTGATGCTGTCTTTTGCTCCTCACAGATGCTTCATGTTTTTTGGTGTCTGTTTTGATTGTAGAAGGAGTCCACTGGCCAGTTAGATACTTGATTGGCTGATAAATAAATTTAGTTTAATATATATCTTGCAGAGAATTTCATTCATTATGTATTTAATCTAGTGCATTAATGAATTTTAAAGGGAAAGGTTTAGAAAAACCTGTGATAGCTTATATGAACTTTTGTGGGGTAAACAGAGCCAGAAGAATGATTTTTAAAAATAACATCACTATTGTAAACTCTTGAGAGTTCCGGAATGTTGGCCTGTAGGATCTCCTGATTTGTAGAAAAGCTAGTCTTCTAATCCTTACAACAAAAGTTAAACAAGATTTAGACATCATCAATGCAATGACAAACCACAATTCCACTACTGTGTCTTGTGTCACCTCCTATGTAGACTTTTCTTTCTCAGTCTCCTTTGCTAACTCGTTATTCATACCACACCCTTCGTGTTCCCCAAGGTTCTATACTAGACCTTTTCTTCTCCTCCTACACTTTCAGTAACTCAGCAAAACTCTTAGAAAAATTGTCTATGCTCATTACCTCCATTTCTTCGTTTCTTACTCACCCCATGCAGTCTGGCAAATGCATACTCATCAAAACTGCTCTCCCCAAAGTTACCAACAATCTCTTAATCATCAAATGTAATGGTCTTTTCTCAATTCTTTTTCTTCTCCACCCATTTGCTGCATTTTGATACTGTGACCCTTCTCTTCTCCAGGATATTCTCTCCTCTCTAGTGTCTAGGTTTTCATGACGCTATTCTTTCCTGGTTCTCCTCCTACCTGTGTTGCCTCACCTATTCTGTCTTCTTTGTAGACTTATCATCCACATTCTTATCACTACCTGGATACTCAACAAGGGCCATTTGTCTTCCCTATTATGATAATTTAATGCATTATTTCTTATAGAAGCATTTAGGGTAATTCCTTCTTTATTTCACTGCTAGGAAACCTGGAGGAATATTTTTCACGTCCTCTAAATTCCTCTGCTATGGACCCTTAACTTACAAACTTGAAAAGACTGAAGTAACTTGTGGCTGGTGTGGTTAGTCTAATGCCGCCTCTGCTCCCTCAGTCTCTAAGACATGTAGACTTTCCTTCAGTTCCTTCTCAATGGTTGTCTTGATAGGTCAGGGGTTCTTAACTTTTAAAAAATTGATGACTATACTTAAATATTGTTTTCCTTTGTAATTGTGTGTATTATACAGTTAACATTTTGGGAATGCGTAGTCTTCAGGTGTCTATGATACAGAAGGAGAATCCATTATAGTGTTCAGTTACCCTCCATCTTTTAAGCTTTGTTACTCTTTGTAAATCTTAAAACACTATGAATAGAGGCTATTATTATTTGCTGCTCTTCAGGTTCTTGAAAGGAAAGTGCTTTGTAAACAGTAGCAGTGTTGCTATAAACAGTAAGATGTTAATATAAATATGAAGCTACTGTAATTCTTGTGTCTGAGACTCATGGTATCTCAGGGGTCCAGAATACTTTGAAAACCTGAGAAAATAGAGAGATGGTTCCTGCCCTGTGTGTTCAGAGACCATTGTGCCTCTGAGGGTTCTTCTAGCAGAAATCCTTTTCCCACACATCCTATTTGGGCTTCTTACTACTCAATAGAGCAGATAAATTACAGAAAGAGATCTCTTTCTCTCTATCTCTCCCTCTTCCTCTTCTTCTACCTCTCCTCTCACCTTCCCTCTCCCTCCCACCTTTTAACAAACTTTTTACTTAGACATAGTGACCTCAGGACAAATTAGTGTGGTTTTCCCATGTTCTCTTTTTTAAAAAACAAGCTTTAAAAGCCCTTATTTATATTTAGCGCTTTAAGCCTTATAACTAGCTTCAAAATTTCATAAAGGCAATATAACTGTTATTATAGAGGCTACATAGTTTTATTGCAGGTGTTTTTAACATCAAGCCTATAAACTTGTTTTTTAAAAATATTTTGATAATTGTATTTTAATATAATTGACTTTGTGATTCCATATATTTTACACATTTAAAAACATTGATCTGAGAAACAGTCCATAGGTTTCACAAGACAGCTAAGAGTCCATAACAGAAACTACTGCTTAAATAGAAAGAGACTTGGATTTGGGCTAAGCAAAGACCTGAGTTTGAATCCTACTTTCTTCTTTCTTTTTTTTCCCCAAAATTTTTTCCAAATTTATTTATTTAGAATATTTTTCCATGGTTCCATGATTCATGATTTTTCTCACTCCTCTTCCATCCCCCCTCCCAGAGCTGACAGGCAATTCCACTGGATTATACATGTATCATTGTTCAAAACCCATTTCCATGTTATTCATATTTTAGTAGAGTGATCTTTTAATGCCAAACCCAAATCACACCCTCATCAAATCTTGTGATTGATCATATGTTGTTTTTTTTCTGTATTTCTACTCCCACAGTTCTTTTTCTGGATGTGGATAGCATTCTTTCTCATAAGTTCCCCTTCATTGTCCTGGGTCATTGCATTGCTGCTAGTAGAAAAGTCTGTTACATTCAATTGCATCACAGTGTATCAGCCTCTGTGTACAATGTTCTCCAGGTTCTACTCCTTTCACTCTGCATCAATCCCTGGAGGTCTTTCCAGTTCATTTGGAATTCTGTTCAGCCATTCCCCACTTGATGGACACTCCCTTATTTTCCAATTTTTTGCCACCTCAAAGAGCATGGTTATGAATATTTTATACAAATATATTTCCTCATTATCTCTTTGGGGCACAAACCCAGCAGTGGTATGGCTAGATCAAAGGGCCCTTTGGGCATAGTTCCAAATTGCCCTCCAGAATGGTTGGACCAATTGACAACTCTACCAACAGTGTATTAGTGTCCCAATTCACCCTCTCCAACATTTATCACTTTCCTTTGCTGCCTTATTGGCCAGTCTGCTAGGTGTGAGGTGGTACCTCAGAGTTGTTTTAATTTGCATTTCTTTAATCAGGAGGGTAAATCCTACTTTCAGTGTTTGGCACTTGAGTGATCATGGACAAAGTTCTTAGCAGTTCTGTAGTACTTACCCTCTCAAAGTTGTTGTGAGAATTAAAAAAAACATTACAAAGTAATCAAGAGTTACAAACATTTGGAATCTAACATGCAGCAGTTATTTAATTGTATATTATAAGTGCCAACTATGGTCTAGATACAGTGCTAAGTGCCAGGTGCAAAAAGTGGCAAAAGAAGGTTCCACCCTCAGGAAACTTAGAATCTAATGAGGGAGACAATACCAAAACATCACTGTACCAAAGGGGGGAAAAATCAAAGAGATAAATTGAAAATAATTAAGAGACTGAAGCACTAGAATTAAGAGAAGTTGGGAGAGATTTCTTATAGAACAGCGGTTCTCAACCTCTCAATTTGTAGCAATGAGAATACATAATGCATCAGGTATTTACCTTCCAAATCATAACTGTAGCAAAATTACAGTTTTGAAGTAGTCACCAAAATAATTTTTTGGTTTGGGGTCACTGCAACATGAGGAACTGTATTGGGGGGTCACGGCATTAGAAAGGTTGAGAACCATTGTTATAGAAGAAGGGATTTTAGTTAGTACTTAAAGAAGCCAGGGAAGGGAATAGGTGGAAGTCAGGTAGAATAGCATAGAACATTCCAGGTATCAGAAATAGCCAGAAAATATATCAGGAGGCCAGTGTCCTTGGATTAAAGAATAGGCTATAATTAAAGAAGGCTAAGAGGGTATTGAAGGGATGAGGTTATGGAAGGTTTTGAACGCTAAACAGAACATTTTGAATTTGATCCTGGAGGTGCTAGGGTCACTGGAGTTTACTGAGTACAGGGTACAAATGGGTGCGAGGATTATAATCCAGTCTAACAAATGATATAGGTTATTTTTATGTGTAAGGAATTGTGGATACAAAGAGAAAATAAATGTCCTCTTCCTCAAGGACTTGAGATTTTCCTGGGGAGAGACAACATTAAATGGATAAATAAAATAAAGATAACTTGGAGAAAGAGAATAGTGTTTTAGAGGCATTAAGATAAGTTGATAGAAAAGAAGATATCTTTTCACTAAAGCCTTAAAGAGGGGAAGCTAGATATTCTATCAGGGGGAGCTACAAAAGGAGTATTCCAACCATGAGGTACCCCTCTGTGTAGAACCAGAGAAAAATATGAGATACAGTGCTGACTTTGAGGAATAGCAGATAGACCATTTTGGCTGGAAAGTACAGTGAGCCTGGAATTTGGCCAAGGCATAAAAGTTTAGTATTCTTATATTCTTCTCACACCAACTAAGCCCTTCTCTTGTTGCCAGTCTCTAATGTCTTTATGTTACGAGCAGACAACTATACTTTGAAATGGACGTTATAAAGCTTGAGCTAATAAGATGAACAGTGATTTCAAAGTGTGGTTCATTGCCCCCTGGGAGTGCCCAAGACTTTTTCAAGTGGTCCATGAGGTCAAAATTCTTTTCTTGTTTCCATTTCTAAAATGATTAATTTCAACAAATATAAAAGTTCTTTATGGAAGGTCTTCAATAATTTTTAATAGCATAAATGGATCTTGATAATCCCCAAAAGCTCAAGAGTTTCTCTTTTAGGAACATTATTTTGGCAGCTGTCTGGAAGATAGATTGGAGAAGAGAGAGACTGAAAACTGGGAGTCTATTTTGGAAACTGTTTCAGCAGTTCAGGGGAAGAGATGTAAGGGTAGTGGGCATAAAAAGAAGGGCATATATGAGTGATATTGGAAAGAATACTGTGGAGGTAAGATTTTCAGGACTTGGCAACAGATTGATTAATTGGAGATGAGAGGAAAAAGAAATAAAGTTAACTAAGGTTTTTAATAGGAGCCAAGAGAATAATAGGGAAGTTTGGAGGAGAGATGGGTTTAGTTGGGGGAAGGGGGGTGGGGTGGGGAAGAATATGAAACTTATTTTGGTGTCCAAGTTAATCTTTTAAATCATTTTTTACTATCTTTTAAAATTCTTTTCCAAGCATTTAAAATAGTACTAATCAAATTTTATTGTTCCAGACAGTTCAGTCACACTTATTTTAGTTTGAAAATTCAAGGAGCAAATTGTACATAGATATAGATATAGATATACAAATAATAACAGGTAAACATACTTTCTCCTCTTTCTATTGCAGAGTATTATATGAAGGGAAAGAACGTCTTATTTCAGGTTGTGAAGTGATCCAAGCCACACCCTATGGTCGCTGTGCCAATGTCAACAATAGTTCAACTACTTCACAAAGAATCTTTATCACTTATCGAAGGGCTCCTCCAGTTCGACCTCAGAATTCCTTGGCTGTAACAGATATCTGTGTTATTGTAACTAGTAAAGGAGAAACTCCTCCTCATACATTCTGCAAAGTTGACAAGAATTTAAACTGTGGAATGGTAAGAAAAAATTGGTTGATTTGCAAATTGTATTTTGACAAAAAAGGGAGGGACTAGTAGTACTGGCAAATTTGGGGGTGCAAAAGTTCTCTTCTCCCTGCATTTTGTTTTATAATAATTCAGCTTTTAAATTTTAATCATTTTTGTCGATGTTGCTACTTAAAGATCCTTGTCTCTTAAAGAAATTTAGTAATCTTATTTGTTGGTGTTTCCTTAGTATTGTCTAGATTATCAACACAAGAAAATTATGGATTTGGTAAAAGGTAGCAGAAGTATAGTAGATTTGTTTCACTGAGTCCTATCTGCTCCCCTTCCTCTCCATTATTGAGCAGCAGAATATTCTTTAAGAATATTCTTTAAGTCTCAAACCTCAGTTAATAGTTGGATTAGATTTCTTATGATTTCTAGTAAGCCAGACAAATATTTAGTAAGAACAACTTGAACAAGGTGGTATTCCTTATCTGTTCTTCTCCAAACTTATCTTTTTAATCTGTAATTCTAGTCTCTTTGTAGTTTCTTCTTTGAGTGTCCTTTTGTTATGCTAATCCCCTGAGCCTCTAACCTTCAGTGTTTATTTCTGTAATTTCAAATCAATCCATTTTGAAGGAAGTGGAATTGTCATACATTTTTCTTTCCTCACAGAATTCTCATCTTTGTGTGTTATTAAGTTTGATAATATTGAGTGTGAATATATATGTGATTTTAAATTGCTATTCTGAAAAAACATCTAAAATTCCTAGAACATTTAATAAACTTCTGAATTTGCATTTTTGCTATTTGATCTTTGTGAAATTTAACTTATGTTTTTTAGTGGGGTTCCAGTGTGTATCTGTGTTACAAGAAGTCTGTACCTGCTTCTAATTCAATAGCATATAAAGCTGGTAAGTTATTTTTATGTTGTCCCCTTTTGATATGTGTATTGACACACACTAATATCTCAGTAGAAGAGAAGATAAATGTTTGATCCTCATATTATTGGGAAAAAAAGTTAATTATCTATATACAGATAATAGATAATACTGTCAGCTCATATGGATATGATTTTAATTTTAATTCTTAATTATTCTCAAATTCTGAAATCTTTCTCTTTTTACCTTGACTATTAATAGGTTTTCACCTTTTAAAAACAACTCTACATCTAAAAAGTTGTTAAACTTAACTTTGTGAAAATGTTCAAGTTTTAAGAGTAAGACAATATTAGAATCCAGGCTTTTGGTGCTGTATTTTTTTTTTAATCCTCACCTTCCTCAAAATCAATACTCTTGCATTTATTGGTTAGACTGAATATTTAATTGGTGGTCACCAGGGATTTAATTTCTAAATCCCAAAATGAATTACTCAAGTAAATGGAATTTATAGTAGTTTATTTTTACAATATAGGGAAGATATTAAGGAAGAGAGAGAGAGAAATTGTCAGGCACCAGTCGGGGAAAGGAGTCTCAAGACGATAGGCCTTTCTTGGAGGTTCACATCTCCAGAAAGGGCAAGGAAAGAAGTCAGCCTTTTCACTCACCATGGTGACTGTCTAAAAGTAAAGCAGTCTTGAGGTCTCCTGCATAAGCTCCTCCAGAGGTCCAATTCCATAGCCAAGTGTCTTCACTCCAAGTCTGAGTGACTGTCTTCCAGTCTCTCCTCTGAGTAACCGTCCATCTCTGTGTCTCTGTTTCCACTACTTAAAAACCTTTTTCTCTTGTGTCACCTCTCCTATATTTACATCTACCAATCACAGCCAATACTCCTCTCCAGGACTGCCCACTATTTCACACGTGCGTCACAGACCTCCCACTCAATGTATGAAATGGGTGTTCATACCTTTTTGTGGTTAGTTCATACCTTTTTGTGGTTAAAATGGGTAGATCTACTTTAAATACTGGGTTTATACTTTGGGGATTAAAATCTAAAAATAGACAGGGGATTACAATTTAATCTTTACAATAAAGGAAGAGCTAAGTACATTCATTGTTACAATCAGGGGAGACCTAAATCCAATCTTCACAATACCATATATTGGTTCCAAGGCAGAAGAGTGGTAAAGGCTAGACAATGGGGGTTAAGTGACTTGTCCAGGGTCACACAGGAAGTGTCTGAGGCCAGATTTGAACCTAGGACCTTCCATCTCTAGGCCTGGCTCTCAATCCACTGAGCCACCCAGCTGCCCCATGGTGTATTTAAAAAAACTTTTAATGCCAGGAAAAAGTTTGGTGAGTCAGCAAATTGTTGTATAGTTCTTGGCCTTTGTATATACCAGCTGTCATTAGGAGTTTATGTATTGGATATTCTGAAGGTTATTAGTGAGTGATACTGCAGTTTAGAAGGAAATGATCAATGTTTAGTCTTTGAAATCTATGTTTGGTCAGGAACCAAGATTGTGGAGTAGAAGTAGGGAAGCTTGAAACCACCATGAGACTTCCCTCTAACCAATCTGAAAATAACACCACAAAATGAATGAATGGGGTAAATTACATCACAAAGAGGCATGAAAAATTATTACAGTGGAGGGGAGGATGAGGATGGTGATGGGCAATACTTAAAGTTTACTCTCGTAACAGGCTCAGAGAGGGAATAACAACCATATTCATTGGGGCATAAAACTATATCTTGCCCTAAAGAGTAAAAGTGGAATAAGACAAGGGAAGGGAGGTGGATAATTGGAGGGGAGAAAACAGGAGTGATAATAAGCAAAACACTGGTGAGGAAGAACAGAGTAAAAGGAAAAAGCAGGAAACAGTAATCATAACTGTGAATATGAATGGGATGAACTCATCCAAAAAATGGAAGCAGACAGCATAGTGGATTAAAAACCAGAGTCCTGCTATATGTTGTTTACAAGAAACACATTTGAAGCAATATGACACACAGAGTAAAGGTAAGGGGCTGGAGCAGAATTTATTATGCATCATCTAAAGTAAAAAAAACAGGAGTAGCAATCATGATCTCAGACAAAGCTAAAGCAAAAATAGATCTTATTAAAAGCAATAAGGAAGGAAATTACATCTTGTTAAAATGTACTATAAACAGTGAAGTAATATCAATACTAAACATATATGTACCAAATGGTATAGCATCCAGATTTTTAAAGGAGAACCTGAAATTATGTTTGATGCTCTTTTTTTTTTTACACAGTATTTATGCTTGACGTTTTCCCAAATGAACTTAAGAGTGTCTGGCAATATTTGTTTATTTAATCTGGTGGAAAAAATTTTTGTATCCTCACCTTTGTGAATCTTTAAAACTGCTCAGACTGTACCTTAGAAGATTTGGTTAAGCTATTCCCCTATTGTAACAAATGGAGGTACTTGATCAAGAATGTATTGGGAATTTTAAAATTACTCCACCCTGCTCAGACAGTGCCTTAGGGGAAGATAAAGTTGTAAAATTCCTGATTGAACAATGAAAAGTCCCCAACTCATAGTGAAAAGCAAAAACCCTAAGCTAGATGGTCTATTTTAGATCTAATACAAAAAGGTGATAAGTGCCTATAAAGGTTATATTAATCACTAAAAGGGCAAGCAACTTACAAAGGGCAAGCTTAGCAAAGAGATGTGAAATACTCAGAAGATATAATCTAATCAGAGAAGGTGATAACAAAAGAAGATGTGAACTAAGAATGAACAGTCCTGGGGAAAAGCATCTACTGTGATTGGTAGATGTAAAAATTTAGGGGAGGTGACATAAGAGAAAATTCTCTTTAAAAGGAGGTCAGGAGCTGGCTCTCTGAACTTAGTTGGAGTTTGGAGTTAGTTGGAAGAGCTGGGTCTCTGAACTCAGTTCAGGAGTTGAGGATTTCAGTGAAGGACTGGAGTTTTTGCTTTAGGACAATCTTGTGGTGATTAAAGACTAACTAGTCTCTCTTAAGGCTCAGGCCTAGGCCCTTCATACTATTTTTCTCTTATTCTCTCTCTCTCCCTTCCCTTAAATTCCTTCAAATCTCCATAAAACCCATCTGACTTGGGTATTTTCATATTTGGGAATTTTTCCCATGGCGACCACTTACTTGTGATTTAAAACAAGACACTAAACATTACAGTTTTGGTAATTCAAGTCTTGAAACCCACATTTTCATGGTTACACCCAAGTAGGTGGGAAGGACCTCTATTTCTTTCCTCTCACCCTCCTTTCCTTCCTCTCTCCCTCCCTTCTTCTCTCTCTTCCTTCCTTTCTAAATTTCAGTTCCAAGGCAGGATGTGGTGAAGACTAGACAATTGGGATTAAGTGACTTGCCCTGGGTCACACAGTTAGAGAGGTATCTGAGGTCAAATCTGAACCCAGGACCTCTCATTTCCAAGTCTGACTCTATCCATTGAACTATCTAGCTGTCTCTAGGAAGTTGAGGGTTGTTTTTTTTTAATCTTACTTTCTGTCTTAGTATTGGTTCCAAGTCAGAAAGGGCCAGGTAAATGGAGTTAAGTACAGCTAGTGTAACAGTTAAAATTTAGAGGGAGACTGAGGCAGGTAGAAATTAGTTTCTCTCTGCAAGGAGTATTGTATTTTTATGAGATTTATTAAAGATTAAGGATTAAAGAAAATACAGGATAAGAAAACACGTGCCTAGGCCAGAGAGACCTAGACAAGATAATGTCACATCATGGAAGAGACGGGTCTGCCCCAAAACGGAAGTCCAAAAGAGACCCGAGCCTATTCACAACCAGGTTTAAATACCTTCTCGATCTTGGCCCACGTGAGAATTCAGTGAGATTACAGGGCATTCTGGGGATTGAAGTCCTAGATTTGTGTCTCTTTTTTACACTAGATAGTCTCTTAGACTAGATTTGAACTCA
The DNA here is from genome assembly GCF_027887165.1 of Monodelphis domestica. NCBI lineage: Eukaryota > Metazoa > Chordata > Mammalia > Didelphimorphia > Didelphidae > Monodelphis > Monodelphis domestica. The sequence continues at coordinate 278,307,022 of NC_077233.1, read as the reverse complement.
TGTTCCCCCGACTTAAGGCCTGGTGCTCTATCCAGCCTCTATATATTTTCTATTCAACTAGGTGGGATATCTTTCCAAATATTACTTACCATTCTTCCCTTTACTAATAATATATAGATGTTTAATAAAATTTACTGGTTCACTGAAGGTAGAATCTTAGTGAATGCATCTGGGGCATATATTATTGTTTATTTTTTATATTTAATTTTTAAATCTATTTTTTCCATTCTCCTCCCATAAAAAAAAAAGAAAAAGTACTTGTAATAAATGTACAGTTAAGCAAAACAAATTCTTGTTCTTGGATGCTTATGTCCAAAAATATATGTTATTGATTTTTTCCACAGTTAATAGGAGACTGAGGGGATAAATGATAGATGTCTTAATTTTAATAAGTTAATTTGGTACTGGATTTTGACATTTCATATGTAGAACTTTGTCTAAAGATCTATGAATTGTGTACCTTTTTAAAGTACTAATAATTTTATTTTGTTTTTTATCTTTCCCCCACAAAGGATTAATTTTTAGATATCCTGAAGAAGACTATGAATCTTTTCCACTCTCAGAATCTGTACCTCTTTTCTGCCTTCCTATGGGAGCTACTATTGAATGCTGGGATCCCCAAACCAAATACCCACTTCCAATTTTTTCAACTTTTGTTCTGACAGCTTCTTCTGCAGAAAAGGTATATATTAAAATAATAATCTTTATTTAAAAAAGTTTTTCCTTTCAATATTATAATTGATCTATTTCATTTTTTCTTAATTATTGATGTAGGAAAAAGTATAAAATTTTTTTAATGAGTATTAATTTGGCCATGTAATGATTGATTCAGCCCAGTACACTATTAATACAAATAAGATTGCTCCGGTAATTTTTCAAGAGCCAAGAGAAGAAATAGTTTTTCAAATTTTCAAATTAACACTCCTAAGCATCAATTTACTTAGAAATACTTGTCTGGGGCCTCTGTTTTTCCCATTTTCATTTAATCACTTTGAATACTCCTTGTTTAGTGATTGATTACCCTTTTGTGATTTAGAGTTGCTATTGCTGATGCTATAGCTAATTGCTATGTTCATTATAAATTAATCTTATCTCTTCATTGAAGCTGGCCTTCCAAGGTTATCTGCTTTATTCCTTTTAAGGTAGTTTCTCACCATCTACAGTATAGTTATATGGTACATTTATAATTTACCAACTATAGTATATTTATTCTAGTTGAAAGTTAGCCACAAATTATAAACTTTGATATCATGAAACCTTAAAAATTTAAATTTCAACTTTTTTCAGTGAACTATTGAGAATTTGTGTGTAAAGTGTTCATCAGGTTTATGGCTTTGTTTGCCAGATACAGTATTTTTTGAGGATTTTTGAATCTGGCAGATAGGAATGTAGAAAATGCAAGAGAGTTTGCTCTCTGGGTTCCTTTTTAGTCTGATCAGTTTTGTGTTGCCTGGAAATTTTTTCCTCTCAATGTAAAAAGTGATGAAGCTGTCAAAGAAGTTGTTGTACGTTGTTCAGTTCATTTTCTAATAGTGTTTGTCAGTTTATGGTGTTATTGTGTTTCAAAAAAAAATCAGTTTTTTACTTTATATAATTTTGCCATTAAAATACTTTATGTTATTTTTACAAAGAACAGATATGAGGTATCACATGCTAATCGATTTGTTGTATAATATAGTATGTGTGATTTTACAGAACTAAAACATTTGCAGAAAATTAGATTAAACATTAGAACATAAGTAGAACTGAAATTTGTTTTTTATTGCGAAATTCATTTCTGGTTGGTTAGTTATGAAAATTAGATAAATTTTAGTGTCACATTTAAGAATATATAATAAATAACAATCCAATTTACTTTGATGTTCCATTGTTGGATAGAAAGGCTCAAGTCCTGACTCTGAAACTTAACAAGTATGGGCCCATAGTGTTATGTTATTGTTATTGTCATGTTAAATTTATTATCATATTCAGTCTGTATGTAATAGAGATTCCAATTTTCATATACAAACCCCCTTTTCTGCTCTTTATAAATGGAAATGTTTATCATGCTTCTTGATGTTTGTCAAATTTGTAACAAAGTAAATTTCGTTTTAACAAGAAATCATGTAGGTAATATTATTCTACAGCAGATTTTTACAGTCACATAATAGACTGTATGGTACAGTGTATAGAGTGATTATTCTGTGACTCTAAATTGGTCAAAATGCTACCGTAATGGCATTCATCTAATAAGATATTGCCATATGTGTGTTAAAATCGTATATGATTGCTTACAAAAGGTAACAACAGAGAACTTTTTTAAATGATCATCTGATTTATTAATATGCATGAGAATCCATAATGTGGTATGCCCTACAAAGGAATTTGCCACTTTCCTGGAATATGTCTAGCACAGAGTCTAAACAGAAGACAGAATCCCTACAGATTGCTTCTGTTGGTACATGACACTGTGTTAATTGCATCAAGTCCTGGGACATCGCATAATCTCCCCAGAGAGGTAGGGATCATGCTCATTCAAGACTCAACATGTAGATATCCACAGAAAATCCCAGAGGATGAAGAAAGTCTGTTATGCAGGCTTATTGGATGAAGTTGATTAGGATTACTCCTTAAATGGATCATTCATATCTTTGGGTTTTTTCTTAATTAAAAAAAATTTTTTTAACTTATTAAAAGTGTTTTTTGAGTTCCAAATTCACTCCTGCCTACATGCCTCTTCCTCAGTCATTGAGAAGGCAAGCAATGTATTATCACTTATGCATGTGAAGTCATGCAAAACATTTCCATATTAGCTATGTTGCCAAAAAAGGAAAGAAAGAAAAAGAGAGTGAAAAATTATGTTTCATTCTTTTACTAGAGTTCATCTATTCTCTCTCTGGAAGGGGATAGTATTTTTCACAGTGAGTCTGTTGGAATTGTCTTAGATCATTGACTTGATCAGGGCAACTAATAAGTCTTTTGTAGTTAATTGTCCTTACAATATTGCTGTTACTGTCTTCTCCTGGTTCTGATCACTTTGCTTTGTATCAGTTTATATCAGTCTTCCCAGGTTTTTCTGAAACCATCATGCTCTTCATTTTTTTTTATAGTATTTCATCACAGTCATATATCACAACTTATATAGCCATTCCCCAATTGATGGACATCTCCTCAATTTCCAATTTTTGGCAACCAAAAAAAAAGAACTACTATGAAATTTTTTATACATATAGTTCTTTTTCTCTGTTCTTTTATCCATTTGAGTTACAGACCTAATAGTGCTATTGCTGGGTCAAAGGATCTGCACAGTTTTATAGTTTTTTGGGAGTAGTTTCAAATTGTTTTCCTAAATGCTTGAACCAGTTTATAATTCTACCAATAATATATTAATATGCCAGTTTTTACACATTCTCTCTAACATTTGTCATTTTCCTTTTCTGTTATGTTAGCCATGAGGGGTATGAGTTGGTACTTCAGAGTTAATTTTATTTGATTTTATCTAATTATTAGTGATTTAGAGCATTTTTTTCACTTGGGTGCTAATAGCTTCTATTTCTTCTTCTGAAAACTATGTTCATATTCTTAGATCATTTAGCAACTGGAAAATAGCTCTTATATAAATTACATAAATTTGATTCAGTTCCCATATTTGAGAAATGAGGTCTTTATCAGAGAAATTTGCTATGCTTTTTTTCACTACTAGCCTGCTTTTCTTTGAGTTGGTTTTGAGTGTGCAAAATCTTTTAAATTGTATGTAATCAAAATGATCACTTTTATCTCCTGTGATCTTCACTCTTGTTTGGTTGTGAACTTTTCCCTTTTCATAAATCTTATAGCTAAAATTTTCTGTGCTCCCCTAATTTGCTTATGGTATCACCCTTTCTGTCTAAATTATGTACCCATTTTAAGCTTATCTTAGTATTGTTTTGGGGATGTTGATCTATGCCTAGTTTCTGCTAGACTGCTTTCTGATTTTCCCATTTTTGTCAGATATTGAGTTCTTACTGCAAAGCATGGTTCTTTGGGTTTATGAAATAACTTGATTACTTTGGTCATTTACTATAGTATATGGTGTACCTGATCTAATCCATTGTAGGTATCTGGTATTTAATGGAGGGATATTTATGTATGTATGTATGTATGTATGTATGTATGTATGTATGTATGTATGTATGTAAATAAATAGCTTGTAGTATATGACAACAAAGATTGTGCACCTAAGGCAGTATTAAGAATTTAATGTCAAAGTGATGTGAAAATCTAGCCTCAGATACTTCCTAGCTGTGTGACCCTGGACAAGCCATTTAATCCCAGTTGCCTAGCCCTGACCCTTCTGCTTTAGAGTTGCTACTAGGACAGAAGGTAAGAGGTTAAAAGAAAGTGATGTAAAATCACAAGAAGTGGAGTAGAGCAAGGAAAAGGTTAAGTCAAGAGACCTAGGAGTTGAGCTCAGCACATTGTATTGCCTAGCAGGAGGAAGATTAGGAAAACAAGGACAAGAGCCACAGAATGAAATAAGGGGTAGATTCTTTTACACGTTTTTCTCCAGTGGGTTCTGCATCAAGAACTGAGACCCTAGCATCTGTTGGCTAAAAATGGAAGAGATTCAACTGTAGTGTTAATATGTAGGACAGCCCAGGACATCCCCTAGCTGGGGCTGGATTTTAGGTGGGGTTGATGCTACCTTGTGAACCCATTTACAAGCTTCCAGGAGACAAAGTTAATGATGGAGTGCTTGGCTTTCTGCTTCATGTGAACTTTCTGGTAGATAAAAGAATGAACTGGCATCCACTGGGCCTTTCCATTTGCTCTGAAGCCGCATCCAAAGATCCACCAGACTTTTCTCTCCATTCTACAATTGAATACTTATATATTTATATATATATAAATAAAACTAGAAATATGAGCTTTTGGAGAATAGGGATTTTATTACTATTCTTTTTGAATGTTTGGCACTTAGCATGATAGTTGGCACATAAGAAGTATTTGATATATTCAAATCAATTCATTTCTCATAGTTACATAAAAATTAGAAGTATTCGTTTATCAGAGTCAAATATATTTCTTTCTTTCTTTCTTTTTTTTTTAATAAAACCCTTACCTTCCGTCTTGGAGTCAATACTGTGTATTGGCTCCAAGGCAGAAGAGTGGTAAGCGCTAGGCAGTGGGGGTTAAGTGACTTGCCCAGGGTCACACATCTGGGAAGTGTCTGAGGTCAGATTTGAACCTAGGACCTCCCGTCTCTAGGCCTGGCTCTCAATCCACTGAGCCACTCAGCTGCCCCCAAAGTTACTATGTTTTTTAGGAAGGCTTTCTTTTTGGCCTACTGGACTTTTTTTCTGCATAATTCAGACTGATTGTTCTTAGTAAAGTCAGTAGGAAAATAACATTTCTTTCAATGTTAGCTGAGTATATCTCTTATGAAAGTATATTGTTACCTTATTAAATTTTGGTCTTTCCAGTTTCTTTTTAAAAGTTATATTTAAAAAATTAATTGTAAGTATGTCATTATATGAATACACAAGAGTATATGAAGAATATTAAAGATGGGACTAAAACCATTTATTTGAAATTAATTTAAGAAAATTTATTAGCTCATGTTAACATCAAAATTAATTATCCTTAATAGGATGAATATTCTATTATCTTTTAGGTCTATGGGGCTGCTATCCAGTTCTATGAGCCATATTCTCGGGAGCTACTAACAGAAAAGCAGCTTATGCAACTGGGTCTTTTGACGCCTGTAGAAAGAAGAGTGGTCCCCAAATCCATCAATTCAAACAAATGCATTTGTTTACTTTCACATTGGCCTTTCTTTGAAGCTTTTAGAAAATTTCTTATGTTTATTTACAAACTTTCAGTTTCCGGACCTCATCCTCTTCCTATTGAAAAGTATGTATCTCTTCAAGTGTCTTTGGTCTTTTAGGATACTGATTTTGGAAACATAGGAACTTATGTGTATCTATGCATGTATGTATCTATGCAGATGTATATTTGTTAATTTTCAGTAGAGCAACTAATAAGCAAGGTTCATCAACATCATAAACTTAGCACCAAAAGGGATCCTAGTGGTTATCTATCTCCCCTTTTTTTAATGGATGAGAAATTGGAAGCCCAGAAAAGTTAAATAACTGGTCCAAGGTCACACATATATTAAGAAACAGAAGTGGGAATCACATTTAGGTCTTCATATGGCTACCCAACCAAGTGAAAGTTTGTTCTTCCTCTCCCCCATTCCCCAGTGGTACATATTGAGGTCTTGAGGAAAAAAAATGAAAAGAAACAGTAAAACCTGAGAAGAAGAGATCTAGAAATGAAGACCCATGCCATGTATATGCATGTATTTTTACATATGCTTCAGAATATATCTCCTGTAATGTATATTTTCCCTCGGGCTATTTTCAGATACCTAAAGATGTTTAATAAATGGGAAAATTTTAACTACCCAGAAGAAAATTCAGAATAGTAACAGAATCATTAACACTACAGAAAAAATATATCTTATTCCTTATAATGCACAGGCATAAAATTCTTGTTTTGAGATTTTATAAAGAGTATTCATAATATTGGAGGTAGGGAAAAACAAATTTAAATTTGAACAACCTTGGTTAAGTTTATAACATTGGCTATTCTTTAAGTTTTACTTTTGATTCATAATCAAATTTTCAATTTAGAAGCTTTCAGAATAAAAGTAAAGGTATAATGTCCTTGTTCTTATTCTTAATATATTATTTTGTACCAATAGAATTTATGTAGCCTGTCATAGATGCTACAATGTCTTTGGTTTTATTAAAGTTGCTGTCACCATAGAATGATTTTATATTTATATCTTCCATAGTTTTTGAATATTATTCTCTCTTCAAAGATAAGTTAAAAATGTAATAAAGTAGAGAGCAAACTAGCACTTCCATTCAAGCTCAGGAGTCAGCTCTGTTACCCTTATCTGATACAAGTGTATGATCTCAGCTTCAGTGGTGCATTGTCATGGTGCTAATGTAATTATTTCTTAATTACATAGTGAGTAATGAAATCAGTACTTAAGAGGTTAATCATTTCTTAGATAACATTACTAATAACATCAGAAAATAAAAATTTTTGTCCTTATTTTCTTACTAAATTCAGACATGTTTAATATAACAAGTGAATATTTGTACTATACTCTTTGCTATAAAATTTGGTTTTGCTGCTATTTAGGATATAAATTTTCATACGTGGCTAGGTTGCTTGGCAGTTACCTTAATCTTCTGTGTTCTAAGAATTTTAGTGTGAGTTTTGTGGGACTAAAATAATGTTTTTGGTTTTTTGTGTAAAAAAATATGTATGTGTATATTTTTAGTCTCTTTATAGTGTTCAAATGGAAAGAAATGCTACAACAATTTTAAAAATCTTTGGAATAAAACTTGGTGTAATTACCATTCAGTGTGTTTCCAAGTAAATGATTAATCCACATTTCTTAAAAATTATTTGTAGTAGGGGGCAGATGGGTGGCCCAGTGGATTGAGAGCCAGGCCTAGAGATGGGAGGTCCTAGGTTCAAATCTGGTCCCAGATACTTCCCATCTACCCTGGACAAATCACTTGACCCCCATTGCCTAGCACTTACCACTCTTCTGCCTTGGAACCAGTGGTTCCAAGACAGAAAGTAAGGGTTTAAAAAAAATTTATTTGTAGTAATGAAATCAAAATCGAGAATAAAACTTGATCACTAATAATGATAATAGATAACCCTAATTCATTGAATTTTTGTCATTTCTTTTTTCCCCATTATAATTTCATAGCCATATTGTGAGAAATAAAATATTTCATCAAGATATAAACATTAGTATTCTTGATTTATAAGTTGAGAAATTAAAACAGAAATTAAGTGACTTGTGTAAGATTGTAGTTGTAAAGGTAGGACTTTATCCTATTCACTCTAGGCCTTCTGACTACAAGGTAACTATTGGTCCTAAATCACACTGAATTAGGTGTTTTTGGTCAGCTATTCCCATGTTAACATTTATAATGTCATGAATGTAGCTCTTTAAAGCCTTGTGTTCATGCCATCCCTCTTTTTATGCAGACATTGAATAGATTGTTAGAATAAAAGCATAAAATAATTTGAGGTTCTAACAAATACCCCAGGTTCTTTGGTTCCATAAATTTTTATTGACTTTTTCAAAATTTACTTGAAACATTTGAAAATAGCATTAATGTTATATCTACTCGAATGGGTTCAAATTCATTTATTTTTATTAAGAACCTTTTTAAATTTGAGGGAAAGGGGTTGCTAAATAAGGTGGTACAGCAACCTTTCTGTAATGAAATCTTTACTTTGTGGATAATTGTCTTTTAAGTATATTATACTGTGTGATCATTCATGGTTATATGTTGAAAGAAACATGTTAACACCCCCCCCCAAGCCATGAAACTTTAAAATGCTATTCAAAGCTAATGTTTACTGTGTTTAAATGGAATTTGTTAAATTAACTAAATAAGGGGGGAAAATCTTATGTTTTGAATTTCTTTTCAGGCACATCTCACATTTCATGCAAAATATCCCTTTCCCATCACCACAAAGACCAAGAATTCTTGTTCAGGTAATAGAAAAAGGGTGTATTGCATGGGTGGGAGGATGTTGGTGTGAACTTTAAATCTCTATTGTCAACTTTCTCTTCTTTATGGAAGTTGTTTCTTTGGCAAATTCAGGGGTTTACGGAAGTAATGATACTCAGTCTTGCATCCAAAGCATCATAATGCTTTGTCTGAATCATCTCCTTACTCACTTTTCTTTTACAAATATTCTGCACTTTGTCATCAGAAATTAGGACTAGATACTACCCAGAATCAAAAAGTAAAATAAATTCATGGAAAACTTTTAAAAAACATAATTTTAAATTTAGTTTTTCATGGTGGCTCTGTCTTGTGTCTGGGTGTGTGTATTTGTGTGTCTATACATGATCATTTCACTTGTATTCTGATTTAAATGTAGCTAAATAAAAAAAATGTCATCCTTCTGATATAGGTGTATGTGTTATTTTGGATATTACATTTGCAATATATGGACTATATTTTGAAATATGTCCCTTTAGGCCTTATAAAGCAAACCTAGCTGCCTTATTCCTCCCACCCCAGGTTATTCTGTCTAATATAGACAGAAACTTTAAAAAGGAAAACAACAACTTATTGAGTCCTTAATAAATCACATGCATTTTATGATAGCAATAATAAGTTTGTCACTAATTCTGTAGTTCTTCAAGCATTTATTGAATTAGCATTTTATATCTAGTCTTATTGATTAAATTTGAGATGTTACATGATTGTGTATATTTGATGTCAAAACTATTTCCATAAAACATTATAGTAGCACAAAATCTAAAGTGGAAGATGTCTGAGGAAGTTTAGTTCAAAGGGTATTTGAACAAGAATGCCTTCGTGAGTATATTTGGTTATCTAGTCTTCACTTTAAGTTCTCCTGGGAGGGCATAGTCACAAATTATGGAGACATTCTGTTCTACTTTTCCTTAGTTCTAATTGTTCAGATGATTTTCCTTATATCAAGCCTAAATTTCCTTGTTGCTTCTTCTATCTTTTTATTCTAGTATTACCATTTGGGGACAAGCAGAATTTCTTCACATATTTAAAGACATTTATCATAGTACCCTGAGTTTTTTATCCAGATGGAGTTTCCCCAGTTCTTTTTAGCTGATCATCATATGGAATGATATTTTAAGACCTTTCACTATCTAGATCACACTCTTGACATGCATAATCAGTATTCTTACTAAAATATGGTACCTAGAAATGAAATCTGTATTTAACTAGTGGTCTGTTCAGGGTAGAGTAGAGTAAGCATAACTTAGGCATTATTTTTTGGCTATCACATTTTCACAGTTAAATGTCATCTTTTTAGATTTGGTTCAGTATTCTAATATTTTGGGATTTTGATCTGCTCTCCTTTATGTAAACTCTTCTGCTTGATTTTGTATTATCTACATATTCAAGAAATACCTAATCCATGTATCTAAGTTATTGATAAAAATATTAAACATTACTGAACCAATGAAAGATCCCGAACATTACATAGAGATTATTTTGAAATTGATTATTCTTTAGCTCCACGTCTGTCTAATTACAATATCATTTAGCCCACATCTCTATTTTGCAAGAGTAACATATGAGAAAGGAATTTTTAATATATATTGCCAGATCTTCTGCATTTAGATTTTTTGGTAACTAGATTTTTTTTTCAATTATTAAGCATTTATTTTTCTTTCTTCCACTCTCTACTGGGGGGAAAATAAAACCCTTATAACAAATCCACAGTGTCAGATATGGCCAATACAAGTTGACCAAGTCCAAAAGTGTCTCATTCTGCTTATTTAGTCAGTCATCTCTCTCAGGTGTTTTACATTCATTTCCCAATCTTTATTTCACTCTGATCTTTAAAACCCCTCACACTATTCTTATATTACTGTGCCATGATTTACTATTTATTTTCTGTTACCAGCCCTGTGTTTCACATCCTTTAAAGATTTTTATTTGTTGGGGTTTTTTTTGGTTGTTGTTATAAGTTACGGTTCAATTGTGATCCCCCCCCCCCCCCCCATTTTTAAAAAGGTGACATTTATGTAATACTTCAAGGAATTACCTATCCTTTCTTTGTATCTTTTGAAGTCTGCTTTCCCCAAATCTAAGGTGTGTATCTGATTATTTTAGCTTTCCTTTTTCTCTTTTAAAATTCTGTGACTGTCACTCATTGCTGAGAATCAGGGTTAGCATACATTGTCCTATCATTGCTTCCTTCATGGTTTGAAAGATGAGAGAATTATTAAAGCCAGCCAAGAAATTATTGATTGACATCTCTGCAATAGAGACAGAACTCCAGTAGATGTCCATAGACTTTAAATCACTAATGTCCCTCTGTCAATGCTTGTGGTGTTTTTTCAGGTCTTTAGCTATTTTTGCCATTTCCATATCTTATGAAATCATGATTTAGATTTAGGCTTTCCAGGAGTCTTGTGAAGCCCAGATAGTTTTAATTCCAGCACTTAATTTTTCATTCATTTGAATTCTGAACAGGAGACTTTACTTGTGATTTCATTAGTTTAGGCAACTTGTAGTTTAGAAAATTAAGGCACCAATTGTAGATGGCTTTGTCATATAGGCTCACCAAGAAAGAGAGAAATATACTAGGATAGTTAGCAAAAATGGCAGAATTTTGTGAGAGTTTTTTAAGGATGGAGATTTTGGGATGTTTGTAGGCAAGCCAGAGAAGTAATTTATTTTTTTTTATATATTTTTTTTAATTTTAATATTATTTTATTTGGTCGTTTTCATACATTATTAACTGGAAACAAAGATCGTTTTCTTTTCCTCCCCTCCCCCCCCCCCCCGCCTTTCCCTCTCCCATAGCCGACGCATGATTCCACTGGTTATCACATGTGTTCTTGACTCGAACCCATTTCCCTGTTGTTGGAGTTTGCATTATAGTGTTCATTTAGAGTCTCTCCTCAGTCTTATCTCCTCCAACCCTGTAGTCAAGCAGTTGCTTTTCAGCGGTGTTTTTACTCCCACAGTTTATCCTCTGCTTGTGGGTAGTATTTTTTTTTAGATCCCTGCAGATTGTTCAGGGATTGCATTGATACTAATGGAGAAGTCCATCACCTTGGATTGTACCACAATGTATCAGTCTCTGTGTACAATGTTTTCCTGGTTCTGCTCCTCTTGCTCTGCATTACTTCCTGGAGGTTGTTCCAGTCTCCATGGAACTTCTCCACTTTATTATTCCTTTTAGCACAATAGTAGTCCATCACCAACATATACCACAGTTTGTTCAGCCATTCCCCAATTGATGGGCATCCCCTCATTTTCCAATTTTTGGCCACCACAAAGAGCGCAGCTATGAATATTTTTGTACAAGTCTTTTTGTCCATTACAGAGAAGTAATTTATAAAACAAATTTCAAGATTAGAGACGAAGTGGGAATGGTTAGGGATGAATAGCATACTTAAGATGGGAAACACATGGGATCCAAATGCAATTGTAGAGGACTTAATCTTGGCAGACAATGAGAAGGGCCACCCTTCGTTGCAGACTAGGTTAAAGGAGAAAATAGTGAGGAATATTTTCTACATTTCTTAGAAAGCTTTGGCAGGGCAGGTTATTCTTCCCCAGTGACTGTTGTCAAAGAGGTATATAGTCCAAAGGTAAAAGTGGAATGAAGCTCCATGTTACCTTCCTAGAAGTGTGCTGTGTGGGGTCAGTTGAGTGTCCATGTTATCTTGGCTCTTGGTATTAGTCTTGATGGTGGGAGTAATCCAGGATTGCAGCCTGAGAAGGCAAGATTGTTGATAATCTTGAACTTTTTACTATATGGCATATTTCTTTCTGGTCTCTTTCATTTCCTTTCTTGGCAAAGAGTTCCTACATTATTCAAGTTTGTCCTTGTTTATTTGCAAATTACTTCTTGCTGGCTGCTTATAAAAATTTGACCTTTGTTCTTTTGATTATAAAGAACTGTATCTTAGTGGCTAATTTTTGGCTAAGTTAAATTTAAATTACTTTGGAATATTATGGATTCAGCTTCTATTTTTTCTCTTGTGATTTCTGGGAATGTGTTTAGGCTCTTTTTTTCCCTTTCATATTTTTGGGGGGAGGAGAGGCTGGTAATTCTTAGCTTGTCTTGTTGGGCTTTGCCTTCTAGCTCTCTTGCTTTTGATTGTAGATATTTGAAATTTCCTAGAAATGTAATTTCTTTAAGACTTGACTTCATGTATTACACAAAGCCTTTCTGGATTCCCCAGCTGTTCATCCCTATCCTCCTAAATTATCTTTGTATTTATTCTGTGTATATGTGTGTATATATATACATATATATATATATATATATATATATAAAGTGATATATATATGTATGTATGTATTTCCTATAGTATGTATTATATCTATCAGATCTATTAATGCTGTACATTTAGAAGAATGGAAGATTCTTGAGAGCTAGAATTGTTTCATTTTTGTCTTTGATTCTTCAGTTTTTCCTTTACTGTATTTTTGTACATTATATTCTTTTAATAGTCCTTAGAGGAAGGGACTTTGATTTTTATCTTTTTTTCCCCTTATTTATATATATATATATAGTGCTTTTCACATAATGGGTGCTTAATAAGTGCTATTTCATTGAATCTTCTTATTTTGCCTTTTTTTTTGCTCTCAATTTTTAACTATCTTCCTGACTCCTTCTATTCCTCACAGAGATTATTGCTTCATTGAGATTTTCCACTACCTTTCCCACTTTCCTGTTATGATCATTGACTTGAATTTTTTTTCTTTCAATCATCTTATTTCCCATTTTATGGGTGGTCCTTTATTCCTTTATACCTCTTTGTGATCCTAAACACTCTGGGACTTCTTTCAGTATTCCATTTTCTATTCTTCAGGCATAGTTACTGTTTTCTTTTTTGATTTGGAGATTATTACTTCATTTTCCCATATAGTTTTTGTTCATTCATCTTGAAGATTTCTTTTTGCTTATTTGTATCTTTTGTTCTTTCAGTTTCCTTAGAGAATTTTCCTGTGAGGGATTCTTTCTTTTTCTTTGTTGCTGTCCTTAAACTTTATTTGGCAAGTTTTTGATATTTTGAAGTGCTTACTATCCTGCTAAGGACTGGAGATAGACAGAAGTGCTAAATCCTTTGCCTTCAAGGAGAGGGGGAGATAATATGCGGACAGACATATATAAGCAGATACATAATGAATACAGAAAGAAGACAAAGGATGCTTGAGTCTGGGTGACACTAGCTGCCTAGGGTATCAAGAAAGACTTTCTTATTTACACACACACACACACACACACACACACACACACACACACACACACACACACACACACACACTCTTTTGTATCTGGAAGACCAAATTGAACTTTGAGCAAAGATTCCTTGACTTTGTTCAAATACAAATATGTATGAAATCTAGGTCACTGAAAAATTTATCCTTCTTTGCATACCTTTGAGGTGCAAGATCCTCAGTCCTTATTTTTTGGTGGTCATTTCTTTGGGATCTCTTCTCCCTTAGTTAGCACCTTCTCACCTCTTTAGAACCTTTGTTTCCAAATTCCTTTCCCCTTTTTTGTCACTTCATCCTCTCAGGCAGAAGAGCCTCATTCTTCTTTTGGATCTTTAGTAGGTTGGTCAATCATATTAATACATCTGAGTAAATATAGCTGATGTTCTTCCTAAGATAGATGCTTCACCTTGACTCTATCTTCCTGCCTATTTTATTGGCAAACTGTTTAACTTAAATGTAAATATTTAGTTCATAAGATTGGCTTTGCCAATTCAGATATTGTCTTGCTTTTTCACAGCTATCAGTCCATGATGCATTAATATTGTCCCAGCCGGTTTTTACACCTTTACCACTAAGGTAATTAATGATATTTAAAATTACATATCACTAATCAGAAGGCAAAATCTTAATGTGTTAAGGACTAGGTTAAGTAAGTTAAATACATCTCTATTAAACCATCAAAAGGCATTAAATTATCAATCTTTCGAAGAGAGCATTTCAATTTGTGTCACATGATTGTCATCTGAGTTGATTTGGGCATAAGAACAAAAGCTAGTGATTTTTCCTATGGCTTTCCTAATAAACCTTCTTAATGTGAAGTTTGCCCATGTATGTGTTACAAGCAATATGACTGATTTTTTAAATGTGGTTTACACATATTTGTCTCATTGCTTTAGTCAGAATATATGTTGTCTAAAACCATGTATGGATTTTGAGCCTCTTCTAGAATCTACCCCTTTCCTCACTGATTCCTGTCTCAGAACAAGCAAGTGTTGATGATCAGTATTGTCTTTACTTATAACTAAATATAAACACAAAAAACCCACATAATAAGGGGCTCAAAATGGAACATAAACCCTTGTTCACCCAAGATTGGAGAATTTATATATACATATAGTTGCATTAGTTTTCAGCATAACTTGGATTATAATATTAAGCTTAAAAGTCTAATAATTTTTGCAACTCATGGTGATGATATATAAAATATTATTCAATAGAAATTGAATTCTAAAAACTTTATTAATTATAACAATCTTTTTGAAAACTTTTCCCTTCCCCATATTTCTTTCAAAGGCAAAAAATTAAAATTTTAAGCCTTATTCTTAATTTTGTCATTTATACTTAATGTCACAGGCTAATTTAGTTTTCATCAATAATATCATTGTCATAAGGAAGCAAAAGTAACAAATTTAGCTTTTTACAGTGGGAGTGATGAATATAAACATTAGTTAGAAATACCTGATATAGCTTGCCAGGAAGCCAATTTTAAAACAGTAATCATTAACAAAAATACCTTAAATACTTAAATGCTATCTTTATGTATTTATGTTCTATGTCATATGTAGACATCAAAAAAGAGCTTCTATTAAATTATTTATTTTCAGGAGATTAGTGCTGCACCTCAGAGTTCTAAAAAGAAGTCAGAGTACTAAAAAATGTTTTGTGTTCAGAATAAGCCTTAAAAAAGCATAATTTGATTATTGTCAATCTTTTTCATTTTTTATAGTGGAGCCGACTTCAGTACCTTGTTGATGAATCTGGGTCCTGAAAATTGTGCAACTTTGCTACTTTTTGTTCTGCTTGAAAGTAAGATCCTGCTGCATTCTCTTAGACCAGCTGTGTTGACAGGTGTGGCAGAAGCTGTTGTTGCTGTAAGTATCAGGGCTTTTTCCTCCCTTCTAATAAATGATGGCATCATAATTGTCTTTTCAAAGTAACTAATCCAAAAGTAAACATCACTTTAGGTTTAAAAACTTTCACTCCAGTGACAGGTATATTGTACTAAATCTGAACTTGGGGCAAGTAACAATACAAGCCAACAAGGTGGTTTCCAGTTTGGCACATTTTGGGTGGGGGTTGGAAAGAGAGCTCAATTTTTCATTGTTACAGTTCCTATATTTTTAGACATTTAGAAAGCAACAAGTCCATATACTTAACCAACATTGGCCAAATTAAAATCTTTTCACCAAGTCAGTTAGTTACATAATTTCTTCTAACTCAGAATTAGTTACAGTTGAACTAGCTTGTACTTATATGTGGAATATTAGTAATACTTAATATAAATAATGATACAATCAGCAAATAATTATGAGCATATTTTATATTCAAGGAAGGGAGGCATCATGGTACAGTGGAAAATATCCAGAAGTTACTGTCAAACTCAGCTGGGTTCTAGTTCTGCCTTTGCCACCTAGTAGTTTAGCATAGTAAGAATTTAATATTTTATGTTTTATTAACCATATATTCTTTAGTATGTAGTTTCACTTCTTTAACTTATTTCGGCTGTAAAATGAGATAGTAGATGTTTTCTAAGGTCCCTTCTAATTTAAAATCTATGATGAATGGTGGAGAATAAAAATATATGTATGTATGTATATGTATATGTGTCTAGAGAATATGTGATAATGACTCCTTTAGGAGTACAAGGTTTAATAGAAATCACCATGTTTGGGTAATTGAGGTTTCTTGGAGGAAATAGAACTTGAACTAAAAGGTAACGGATGAATAGAATTCCAATAAGTAGAAAGAAGCAATTTGTGGTTTTAACAGTCATTTTAAAAACTTATACGTATTCAGCCATCATAATCTAATGCCAATTTATCTTTCCAGCCTTAGTTTACTACCTTTGTGCTTCCTTAAATGTGACCCCTCTGCCTCAACATATTTTAGTAGACTATATCTCATCCCCAAAATATCTTCTGTTGTCTTTGTCTTCTCTTACTTGAAGGTTTAACTCTGGTGTCATCCCTTTATTGAAGCTTTCTCTAATTACTTTCCTCCCCAACCCCCAAAGGGTTTTCTTCTTCCTGTACCTCATTTACTATTCTCTACTTTCTATATTTGTATTATCTTCCTATTATAAGGGCAAGGTCTTTCCTTAACTCTAACTTTAGAACCTTACACCTACATAATCAATGCTTAATAAAAACTTGTTTTAATTCAATTATTGTTGAGAAAGTAATATTTTGTGACTTTATTCATAGTTATTTTTGTTGAAGTTTCCAATTGATTAAATTATCTACAGTAGAGCATTTTTCATTATAGAATTGTACCTTTTGAATAGATTATTTTCAGATATAAACTTGTACTTACTTGAAAGAGAATAAATTGGTTGTGATAAAGTTAATGCAAAGTTTTCATTGAGCCTCTGTCATTTGGTTCTGTGATTAATTCCTTTTTAGTTATTCCATTTTTAAAATGGGGATATGTAGTAATATGTAAGGGCAGGTTGCAAAGGGAAAAGAGGGAACATTGAAAGAAGAGAGATTGACGGCAAAGACCTTTGGTAGCAGAAAATGCTGAGAGAGAGGAAAGGACTTAGCAAAGCTCCAAGAAGAATTCTGGACTTTTGAACGGAGATCTTGAAGAGTCAGGAAGCATTTTCCTTGCTGGAGATCTTGCCAATAGCCAATCGAGGATTCACCTGTGATTAGCCCTGAGACTACTTCTACAAAGTATTTCAACAACATTATGCCTCTGAGAACATCCAACCAGAGTGTCACGTCTCTTCGGTCCAGAGAGAGTCGTAGACTCTCTGTGAAAGAGCCTGGATCTCACCCCTTAGCCTTTTGCATCTGTTCTGATTATTCCTTGGCCCTAGTAGTATTATATTTAGTGAAAAAGGGGAAGAGAAACTAAGCCACAGACCTCAGGGAATAGAAATCAGGGACTCCTATTTCCACAACCCAACTCCCCATCTTTCCTTATATTGTTTGTGCATTAAATAATATAACATGCAGTCAGGTTTATTCAAGTGGCTTATTCTAGGAGCTAAAGGAAGGTAACTCATTGAGGCTACAGATCAGCCACCACAGAGTGTAAGCCAAGAAAGAGCCCTCCCTTACTGAGTGTGAAGACTCAGGGGAGGCTTATCCCCTTGGCCTCCTCATGCCAGGGAATCTGGGGTTACCCCTTACTATACCAGATAGGGGAGACTTTCTTTCATCTTCCCATCACCCTCTTGTAACAGGGGATCCCCAATTTCTTGAGAAAACACCCATTGTTAGCACAGCCCAATAGGAGTATAAGAGAGAGAGTAGGAGTCATCCCATCAAAGCTCCTACCATTGTACACCTTCCTCATTCACAACAAGCTCCTCTAGACCATCATTTACCGTCCTCAAAGTAACACCAGTGTTTGTTTATATATAATCCTTACAAATAGTAAATATCTAGTAGTAATAATAATAATTATTATTTTGATCATGCAGGCCCATATTAAGCCACTTTATTATGAGAGAATCTAGTTAGATTGCTTTTTGAAATTAAATGATCAGGGCAGCTAGGTAGCATAGTTGAGAGAGTACTAGGCCAGGAGTCAATGTACCTGGGTTCAAATATGGCCTCAGGTACTTTCTCGCTGTCTGACCCAGGGTAAATCACTTCACCCCATTATCCTAGCTCATACTGTTCTTTTGCCTTGGAACCATTAATAAGTATTGAGTTCTAAACTAGAAGGAAAAGGTTTAAAAAAAGAAAAAAAAATTAATGTTCACTTTCAGGAAAAAATGAAGAGAAACTTTAATTTGCCCCTTTCCCCATTCTGTTGAAGTAATATAAAGTAATTATGCATAATATGTCCTTTATTACTGTGAAGTTTCATATTTGGTTCTACTGCTCTCTTTTTTTTTTTTCAGATGATCTTTCCATTTCAGTGGCAATGTCCGTATATCCCCCTTTGTCCTCTCTCTTTGGCAGCAGTGCTCAGTGCTCCCTTACCATTTATAGTTGGAGTTGACTCAAGATACTTTGATCTTTATGATCCACCACAGGATGTTGTTTGCATTGACTTGGATACAAATATGGTTTATGTGTAAGTTTACTCTTAAACGTTTTTTTTCCTGTATTACTTAGAACTCTGAAGATCATCTGACAGAATAGTACATAATGTTAAGCAAAACAAAAAACCCAACAAGCACGGGGCATTAGGGATCCAGAGAGCAGAGAGTGACCCTAAACACTGTTCTGAGAAGTCAGGAAATATGGGCTAAAACCCTCTGTCACTATTTCACTTTGTCCTGTTAGGTGAGTTACTTAATTTAGCTGGGCTTCAGTTTCTCACCTATAAAAGATGAAGGGATTCCGCTATATGCTTTGTCAAGTCCTTTCTGGCTCTAAGATTTTACTTATAAAAATAAGAGACCAGCATAATGGACAGGTGAATCCTGTTGCTGATTTTCTTGGTCTCAGGTACCTGTGAGATTAACAGAAGAGGAATGAGGAGAGAGCAGCCACTGAAGTCCAGAAAGGAGAATTCAATTTCTCCTTAAAGGTTTCTACAGAAATATTACAAATGATACTGTACGACAATACATTTGAATCAAGGTGATATTGCTTTATTTGAAATGTCTATATTTTAAAATTTAGTGATTTGAGAAAATAGAGTTTAAAGTCATCCTTGCATTATTGCTGGATGATTCCTTTTCCCACTAGTGGTTTTTAAAAGGTTCGGATTTGAACTAAAATAAAAATTATTTTAGGGGGACTAAAATAGTCATGCATGCATAAAGTAGGAAGTCTGGAATTCCAAATAATCTTAAGTCCATCCAAGAATCCTATTTAACTCAAGTTGTTCTTTTCCCTTACAATCTAATACAAGAAGAATGGCAGTATAAGTTGAGTAATTTTCCACAGACAATGAGCAAAGGTAAAAAAATCTCAGGAGTTGTTTTGGTTTTTTTAATCAAACTTTTATGGAAAACCATTTCTTAAGCATCAGAACCTACTAACCAAAGGTGTAGGTTTTTTTTCAAGAACCTCTAAAATTGGCAGTTTTGTTTATGGTTTTTTTTTTTCATGAATTTGCTCAATTCCTATTTTTCCTGCCAAGTCAAAATTTCTGACATGACTGAAGTTTTGTTACAGATAAATATAGCTTTTGTAATCCTATATTATCAGAATTCAATAAAACATAATTAATTGGAAGAGTGTACCTCACTGAACCAAAACAATATTTTTTCCAAGAAGGAGGAAAGCAGTCATTAGTAATTTTTTTATTTTTTTTTTATTTAAAAAAAAAATTTTACCTTCCATCTTGGAATCAATACTGTGTATTGGTTCCAAGGCAGAAGAGTGGTAAGGGCTAGGCAATGGGGGTCAAGTGACTTGCTCAGGGTCACACAGCTGGGAAGTGTCTGAGGTCAGATTTGAACCTAGGACCTCCTGTCTCTAGGCTTGGCTCTCAATCCACTGAGCCACCCAGCTGCCCCTAGTCACTAGTAATTTTTAACCAAAAGTCTTGTAATGAATTTACTATTGACAACTAGTTTTGAGGCTAGTAAACTGTGTTAATTATGATTATTTTGAGATTTATTAATTAATAAAAAGTACCTTATACCTTGCATTCATTGAACATTGCTTTTTAGCATTTATAGCAAATCAAAGTAAGTTTTAAAAAACTTGTGAATAGTTTAAAGTGCCTTTTTTATGTATAGTTGGTGAGCTCTCTATTTTTTAATCCTTTCTTTTCTTGCTACCCTCTAGCTGCCATTTTTTAACATAGGTTTTTCCCTATTTGGTATCAAATCAGAGTGCCTTACATAAATGTTTAGTATTAACTTTTAAAAATTGAGTTTTAGTGTCAGATTTTTATTCTCTCCTCTCTCCTTTCTTTTCCCTCTCAGACCTCTATTGAAAGGCACTTTTAATTTTAATTTATTTTAATTTATATTATTTATATATTACATGTAATATGTAATTTCTATTATATATAATTAATAATTTTTTTTTCATTTTTTTATTTTCGATTATTTGTACATACTCTATTATTTATCCCTTTGGCACTTAGGTTAAAAGGTTAAAAGAACCAACAGAAAGGCACCAGTTACAAATGCTTTTTTAGAAATACTTTATTATGTTTTTGTTGCCTTTAAATATTGGATTGACCAGGTTGACCTCCCAAATGTTCTGAGTCATGTAGAATATTCCTCTTGTAGTGAAAATGCTTTATTGCTAGAATCCATTGGGGCTTGCTTATCACACACATATATATATATATAGGTATGTGATTTGGGGTTTAGGGTTTAACAGATCACTCTGTAGCAAAAATGAATAATATGGAAATAGCTATCAAGGGATAACAATTGTACAATCCAGTGGAATTGCTTGTTGGCTCTGGGAATGATGAGGGAAAAGGATAGGGAAAGAAAATAAATCACATAAACATGGAAATTTTTAAAAAATAAATAAAAGATCATTAAGGATAATAAAAAAAATAAATTCAATTAGGGCCTGGGTACATCACGTGATATGTTTAGGACTTCACTGTACAATTTTGGAACTGAGAAATGAGTTTTTAGATATTAGGATCAACACCTCAAACATACCTTGAATCCAAATTATAATACTATACATCTAAATTACATTTTTGAGTACCTAGATAACTTACTGTGGTATTAAAGGCCATCTACCCTTTCTGACTTTTTAATGGATCTGAGCTTTTGGAAAATGGAATTTTATAATGACCAGATTCCTTCTGTTTTCATTCTGAATTGGTAAGGTTATAAAATATCCATATAGATTAAAAATGTGTTAATATTAACTCACATTTAGACATATCTTGGAGTTAAGTTATGGTAATATGATGAGTTGGATAATGCAAGCAAGATTATCCCTATTTAATAGATTAGAAAACTAGCTCTGAGATGATGTGCCCACTTGCCAAGTAAGTGCTAACAGTCAGGATTTCTTTCCATGTCATTTGCTTCCAAGGCTTTTTCATGTTGAAGTAATAGTAAGTGTAAAATTCCGATCAAAGAATCCCCCCCCCCCAAATTATATATATATTGCTGTATGTAAGACATGAAGGAACAAGAAGGAGAATATTATGGAGGCCTTAATTTTATAGAGATTATAATTATATATTATTATTATAATTATACATTTTATTACACATGCAAAACTAGGTTATCTACTTTTTTCCTTTGTTAAGTGACAGCAGGTTAAAGTTTACATACTTTCTGGAATGGTTGAAAGTCAGACTTTGAAAACGTGTCCTATTATTCTTTCCTGCTAGAGATGTAGTCAAGAAAACCCAAGTGTTCTCTGAGGATTCTTAGTTCTGACTATGTGCATATCACTATTGATCTTGATATGTAAGATATACTTTTCATGTGTTTTCTTTTTAGTCAGTCTTAAATAAATATGACTTTACTAAAAGATGGATGATTCATTTTCACATTTGTTCTCAAATTTTCCTTGAAGATTTCCCCCCCAATTTTAGAATTCCTTTTACTATGCCACAATTTTCATTAACATATTAATAGGAGAGATCTATTTCAGATGTAGCTGTTGGTGATTTTAGCTATAGCGATTCCAGTCCAAGACCATTTGCTAAATTATAGAGGAATTATAACCTGCAATTTGTAACTTTAGAGTGTTGCTTTGGACCCTGAGAGTTTAAGTAATTTGCCTAAGCTCAAACTCAAGTCTTCAGTGATTATCCACTGCACCACCCTGCCTCTGAGATTAAAATCATATACTTCAGTTTGTATTTACTCTATTTTCTGTTATTAAATAGATCAGATGAAAAGAAGAACATGAACTGGAAGCAGCTTCCCAAAAAGCCTTGTAAAAAT
Organism: Monodelphis domestica; assembly: GCF_027887165.1. Classification (NCBI taxonomy): domain Eukaryota; kingdom Metazoa; phylum Chordata; class Mammalia; order Didelphimorphia; family Didelphidae; genus Monodelphis; species Monodelphis domestica. The sequence goes on along the minus strand of NC_077233.1, from coordinate 278,284,423 downwards.
TTACTTAGTACTTTAAAGAAATTATATCCCCAACTGTCTTCAGGTAAGTGAAGTATTCATGTAAAAGAAGTGCCTGTTGTGAATGTAAATAAAAAATAAGATATTTTAATAAAATCTTCTTTCCTGTTGAAGTACATTGAAAATATTTGGGACAAATGAGTTTTACTTGTGTATAATTGTGTTGCAAAAGAAAACAAAATGATAAAAAGAGTAAGAAGTATACTTCAGTCTATATTCAGAATTTGTCAATTCTATTCTCTGGAAGTGGATAGCATTTTTCATCATTGGTCCTTTGGAGTTGTTTTGGTTCATTGTCTTCATCAGAGTAGCTAAGTCTTTCATAGTTGATCATTACACATGCACAATACTGTTGTTACTGTGTACAATGTCCTCCTGATTCTGATCACTTTACTTTGCATCAGTTTATATATGGCTTCTCATATTTTTTTAAAGCATCCTGTTTATAATTTCCTACAGCATAGTACTATTCCATTACAGTCACATACCATGGTTTGTTCATTCATTCCCCAAATGAGGACTATCACTTTGATTTTCAATTCTTTGCCACCACAAAAAGAGCTGCTATAATTTTTTTTTTTAACAAATAGGTCTTTTTTCCTTTTCTTTTATCTCTTTAAAATAAAGACCTACTAGTGATTGCAGGGTCAAATGTGCTTTGGGCATAGTTCCAAATTATCCTTTAAAATGATTGGACTAGTTCACAATTCCACCAACAGTGAATTAGTGTCTCAATTTTCCAATATCCTGCCCTGCATTTGTCAGTTTCCTTTTCCTTATCAGATTGTTAGCCAATCTTATAGATGAGTTGGTATCTTAAGAGTTATTTTCATTTCTCTAATCAGTAGTGATTTAGAATATTTTTTCATATGCCTATCAAAAGCTTGGATTTTTTTTCTGAGAACTGCTTGTTTACATCCTTAGACTATTTTTCAGTTGGAAAATGGCTTTTTTATAAATTTGGCTCAATTCCCTTTACATATTTGAGAAACAGAGACCTTTATCAGAGAAACATTGTAAAAAATTTTTTCCCAATTTTCTGTTTTCCTTCTTTTTTTCACTGCATTAATTTTATTTGTGCGAAAGCTTTTTAATTCATGTAATCAAAACTGTCCATATTACATTTTGTGATTCTCTCTGTCTCTTGTTCAATCATAAACTCTTCCCTTAACCATGGATCTGAAGATAGTTTTCTTTGCTTCCCTAATTTATTTATGATATCATCCTTTAAGTCATTTATACATTTTGACTTTATTGTCATATATGGTGTGAGATGTTGGTCTTTGCCTAGTTTTTGCCAAAGTGCTTTCCATTTTTCTCAGCAATTTTTGACAAATGTTGAGTTCTTATCCTAAAATCTTGGATCTTTGGTTTATCAAACACTAGATTGCTGTGGTCATTTACCACTATGTATTATGTACCTGCTCTGACAGATTCCATTGATCTCTCACTGTGTTTCTTAGCCAGGACCAGATTATTTTGATAATTAACACTTTGTAATAGAGTTTGGAATCTGGAACTGCTAGGCTGCTCTCCCTCACATTTTTCCATTAATCCCCTTGAATTTCTTAACATTTTGTTCTTCTAGATGAATTTTGTTATCATTTTTTTCTAGCTTTATATTAATAGATGCAGAAAAAGCATCTACAAAATATAGCACCCATTTCCATTATAAACATTAGAAAGCATTGAAATCAATCAAATCTTTCTTAAAATGATAATAGATAACTATCTATTATCTATATATCTACCTATATAAAAATCTATAATGAAGATAACCTTAAAGCCTTTCTAGTATGTATAGAAGGATATAAAATAAGCCCACATAAATCTTTAACATTTCTGTATGTACTGACAGTCCAGCTCAAAATGTTGGGAAAAGAGATTCCATTGCTACATGGAAAAATGACAGAAAATATAAAATACTTAGTAATCCACCTCCCAAGACAAACCCACAGATTATATGAACACAATTACAAAACATTTTTCATGTAACTAAAGACATATATAAACAATTAGACAAATATTAATTATTCATGGGTAAGCCAAGCCAATATAATAAAAATGACAATTCTATGTAATTTAATATATTTATTTAGTGCCGTAACAATCAATCTTCTAAAGAATTATTTTATAGAGCTGGAAAAAATTATAACAGATTTCATCTAAAAGAACAAAAGACTTGTTTGTTATATTTTAAGAAATATTGGGTTTGTGAGGATGGAGGTTAGGGGTGGATTATGGTTTTAGCAGATTGCTTCATCCTGGCCTTTTCCTGATACTTCTAGGCACAGTGGCTACAAATAATAGGCAGTTAATAAATGCTTACTGGTTGTTGTTTTGTGGCCTTTCCCTTATGTAGTTCACAGAAAAACACAAGAGTGCTCAGCAGTGGAGATGACCCCAATTGAAGCAGATTTCTCCTGGCAAAAAAAAATGACTGAACTTGAGATGGAAATTCAAGAGGCATTTTTACGCTTTATGGCTTCTGTTTTAAAGGGATATAGGACATACCTCAAACCAATCACAGAGGCTCCTTCAAATAAAGCTACAGCTGCAGATTCATTATTTGACCGACAAGGTGAGTGGTATTGAAAAGTACAATTCCATATAATTGGAATGAAGGAATTTTGTGTTGTGCTGCCCTTCTGAATGATATCCAAAATAAGCTTTTCTGAATTATGCTTTTCCATGAAAAATCTACTATATGCCAGGCATTGGGAATATATAAAGATGAAAAAATCTCTGCTGCAAAGCTTTTTATACTATATATTAGATATAATAAATATAATATATATTTATGTCAGATATATGTAAATTTGTCATCAATAATCATTATACTTCTAATCAGTTATAACAATTGGTTGGAGTTTGAATCAAGTTTAATTTTATCTTTAATCTACATTTTCCTTAGATTTTTTTTTAACCAGGATGTTTTTAATTCTGGGATGAAGCCTTTGAAGGGAAACAATACTAGATCAGTAAGATGAATGTTTACATATATGATAGATAGAATATCTATAAATAGATCTATAAATAGTTCACATTTTGCATTAATTATTGAGCATAGCGTTTTGTATTATTTTTGGCTGTAACTAAATCTTTTAACATCAAAATATTCTTTGGTAATTTGGGTGATAGGTTTATATATCCTTCCAAATAAACAGAGCCTTGTTCTTAGGGCTTGGGGGAGGAGATAAAACCATACTAGTTCTTCACCTTTTCCTATAATCTCTCAGGCTCCTGGGAAAATGATACTTTCATCTTCAAATTATTTCATTTCTCTAAGTATCCTTGTCAACTATGTTAGCCAATCTGCTAGGTGTGAGGTGATACCTCAGACTTGTTTTGATTTGCATCTCTCTGATTATAAGAGATGTAGAACACTTTTTCATGTGCTTATTAATAGTTTTGATTTCTTTGACTGAAAATTGCCTATTCATGTCCCTTACTCATTTATCAATTGGAGAATGGCTTGATTTTTTGTACAATTGATTTAGCTCTTTATAAATTTGAGTAATTAAACCTTTGTCAGAGGTTTTTATGAAGATTGTTTCCCAATTTGTTGCTACCCTTCTGATTTTAGTTACATTGGTTTTGTTTGTACAAAAACTTTTTAATTTGATGTAGTCAAAATTATTTATTTTACATTTTGTGACTCTTTCTAAGTCTTGCTTGGTTTTAAAACTTTTCCCTTCCTAATGGTCTAACCGGTATACTATTCTGTGTTCACCTAATTTACTTATAGTTTCCTTCTTTATGTTCAAGTCATTCACCCATTCTGAATTTATCTTGGTGTAGGGTGTGAGGTGTTGATCCAAACCTAATCTCTCCCACACTGTCTTCCAATTTTCCCAGCAGTTTTTATCAAATAATGGATTTTTGTCCCAAAAGCTGGGGTCTTTGGGTTTGTCATAAACTGTCTTGCTGAGATCATTTACGCCAAGTCTATTCCACTGATCCTCCTTTCTGTCTCTTAGCCAGTACCAAATTGTTTTGATAACCACTGCTTTATAGTATAGTTTGAGATCTGGGACTGCAAGTCCTCCTTCCTTTGCATTTTTTTTCATGATTTCCCTGGATATCCTTGATCTTTTGTTCTTCCAAATGAACTTTGTTATGGTTTTTTCTAATTCAGTAAAGAAGTTTTTTCGTAGTTCAATGGGTATGGCACTAAATAAGTAAATTAATTTGGGTAGGATTGTCATTTTTATTATGTTAGCTCGTCCCACCGATGAGCAATCAATGTTTTTCCAATTGTTTAGATCTAGTTTTAGCTGTGTGGAAAGTGTTTTGTAGTTGTGTTCATATAGTTCCTTTGTTTGTCTCGGCAGATAGATTCCCAGGTATTTTATATTGTCGAGGGTGATTTTGAATGGTATTTCGCTCTCTAATTCTTGCTGCTGAAATGGGTTAGAGATATATAGAAATGCTGATGACTTATGAGGGTTTATTTTGTATCCTACAACTTTGCTAAAGTTGTTGATTATTTCGAGTAACTTTTCGGTTGATTCTCTAGGATTCCTTAAGTAAACCATCATATCATCTGCAAAGAGTGATAGCTTGGTCTCCTCATTGCCAATTTTAATACCTTCAATTTCTTTTTCTTCTCTAATTGCTACTGCTAGTGTTTCTAGTACAATGTTAAATAATAGAGGTGATAATGGGCATCCTTGTTTTACTCCTGATCTTATCGGAAAGGCTTCTAGTTTATCCCCATTGCAGATGATGTTTGCTGATGGTTTTAGATATATACTGTTTATTATTTTTAGGAAAGGCCCTTCTATTCCTATACTTTCTAGTGTTTTCAATAGGAATGGGTGTTGTATTTTATCAAAGGCTTTTTCTGCATCTATTGAGATAATCATGTTATTTTTGTCAGTTTGCTTGTTATTATGGTCAATTATGTGGATGGTTTTCCTAATATTGAACCATCCTTGCATTCCTGGTGTGAATCCTGCCTGGTCATAGTGAATGACCCTTGTGATGACTTGCTGGAGTCTTTTTGCTAGTATCCTATTTAGGATTTTTGCGTCTATATTCATTAGGGAGATTGGTCTATAGTTTTCTTTCTCTGTTTTTGACCTGCCTGGCTTTGGGATCAGTACCATGTTTGTGTTGTAGAATAAATTTGGTAGAACTCCTTCTTGGCCTATTCTGTCAAATAGTTTGTTTAATATTAGGATTAGTTGTTCTTTGAATGTTTGATTGATAGAATTCATTTGTGAATCCATCTGGACCTGGGGATTTTTTCTTAGGGAGTTCTTTGATGGCTTGTTCAATTTCTTTTTATGAAATGGGGTTGTTAAGGTAATTTATTTCTTCCTCTTTTAGTCTAGGCAATTTATATTTTTGTAAGTATTCATCCATATCACCTAGATTGCCATATTTGTTGCCATATAATTGGGCAAAGAAGTTTTTAATGATTGCCTTAATTTCCTCTTCATTAGAGGTGAGGTCTCCTTTTTCATCTTGGATACTGTCAATTTGGTTTATTTCTTTCCTTTTTTTAATTAGACTGACTAGTACTTTGTCTATTTTATTTGTTTTTTCAAAGTACCAGCTTCTAGTCTTATTTATTAAATCAATAGTTCTTTGACTTTCAATTTTATTAATTTCTCCTTTGAGTTTTAGGATCTCTAATTTAGTCTTCATCTGAGGATTTTTAATTTGTTCATTTTCTAATTTTTTAATTTGCATGCCCAATTCATTGACCTCTGCCCTTCTTAATTTGTTAATATATGAACTCAAGGATATAAATTTCCCCCTCAGTACTGCTTTGGCTGCATCCCATAGCTTTTGAAAGGATGTCTCATCATTGTAATTTTCTTCAATGAAGTTATTAATTGTTTCTATGATTTGTTCTTTAACTGGTTTTGGAGAATCGTATTGTTTAATTTCCAATTAATTTTCGATTTACCTCTCCATGTTCCCTTACTAATTATTATTTTCATTACATTGTGATCTCAGAAAGTTGCATTTATTCTTTCTGCTCTTTTGCACTTGTTTGCAATGTTTTTATGCCCTAATACATGGTCAATTTTTGTAAATGTACCACGTGCTGCAGAAAAGAAGGTATATTCCTTTTTGTCCCTATTTATTTTCCTCCACATGTCTACTAACTCTAATTTTTCTAGGATTTCATTCACTTCTCTTACCTTTTGTTTATTTTTTGGTTTGATTTATCTAGTTCGGATAGAGGAAGGTTCAGATCTCCCACTAGTATAGTTTTTCTATTTATTTCATCCTTGAGTTCCTCTAGTTTCTCCTTTAGAAATTTGGATGCTATGCCATTTGGTGTATACATGTTGAGTACAGATATTTCCTCACTGTCTATACTGCCTTTTATCAGGATGTAATTCACTTCCCTATCTCTTTTAACTAGATTTATTTTTACTTTGGCTTTGTCAGATATCATGATTGTGACTCCTGCCTTCTTTTTGTCAGTTGATGCCCCATAGATTTGGCTCCACCCTCTTACTTTCACCCTATGTGTATCTATCTTTCTGTATCTATGGTAGGGTTTTGGACTCTAATCCACTCTGCTATTCGCTTGCGTTTTATGGGTGAGTTCATTCCATTCATATTCAGAGTTATGATTACTAGCTGTGTGTTTCCCAGCATTTTGATTTCTGCTCCTTTACCTGCCTTTTCTTCTTTCACTATTTCCTTCTACCCCAATGTTTGCTTTTGAACAGTCCCCCTTGTTCTCACCCTTATTTTACTTCCCTTTCTACCCCCTTCCCTATTTATCCCCCTCCCCCTTATTTTCCCTGTAGTCTTTCTAAAATTAACCCCCGCTCCCTCCCTCTCTTGTACTGCTTCCCTCCCCACCAGACCGTTTGTTACCCTTCTACTCCCCTATAGGGTGCAAATCTATTCTCTGCCCCCAATGAATTGGATTGTTTTTCCCTCCCTGAGTCACTTTCAAAGCACGTAAAAGTTGAGTATTTCCTGTCTCTGACCTCTTTACCCTTCCAGTGTATTGATGTTCTCCCCCCTCCCACCATGAGCTTCTTTATGACATATAAATTTACCCCCATTTGTTTCTTTTCCCATTTCTTTTAATATTAACCTATTTTTTAAGCTCTAGTTATATATATATATTCATACTCATGTGTATGTATTTTTGCATTCACATATCTATATACCTATTTATGTCTTATCCTTTCATCCTATACAGTTTGTTGCTGTTCCCTCTAAGTATACTTCTTTTTGCTTCCCAGCTAATAACAACAGTTTTTAAGAGTTACCAATGACGTCTTTTCTTATAGGGATACATATCATTTTAACTTATTGAGTCTCTTAAAAAAATTTTTTGTTTTTGTTTTTCTTTTTTCCCCTCTTTTTAAATTACCTTTTGATGATTCTCTTGAGTTCTGTGCTTGGACATCACATTTTGTGTTCAGGTCTGGTCTTTTCTTTATGAATTCTTGAAATTCTTATATTTTTTTGAATGACCATACTTTCCCCTGTAAGAATATAGTCAGTTTTGCTGGGTAGTTGATTCTTGGTTGTAGACCTAGTTCCCTTGCTTTCTGGAATATCGTATTCCATGCCTTTCTTTGTTTCAGTGTGGATGCAGCCAGATCCTGAGTTATCCTCACTGTGGTTCCTTGGTATCTGAATGACTTCTTCTTGGTAGCTTGTAATATCTTTTCTTTGGTCTGATAGTTCTTGAATTTGGCTATAACATTCCTGGGTGTTGTCATTTGGGGATTAGGTACAGGAGGTGATCTGTGGATTCTATCAATCTCCACTTTTCCCTCTTGTTCAAGGATTTCAAGGCAGTTTTCTTTAATAATTTCCTGTAATATAATGTCCAGGTTTTTTCTTTTGTCATGGTCTTCTGGTAGGCCAATAATTCTTAAATTGTCTCTCCTTCAACGATTTTCTAAATCCTCTGTTTTGTGAATGAGATGCTTCATATTTTCCTCAATTTTTTCATTCTTTTGGTTTTGTTTTATAGTGTCTTGTTGCCTTGTGAGGTTGCTCGATTCAAGTTGTTGTATTCTGGTTCTTAAAGACTGGATTTCATCCTTAGTTTTTTGGTCGTCCTTTTCCTTTTGGTCGGATTTTCTTTGGAGGTCATCTTTAATCTTCTTCACCTCATCTTTCATCTGCTTTGCCTCATCTTTTATCTCCTTTGCCTCATTTTCCAGCTGGTTGATTTTGGCTTTCAAGACACTATTTTCTGTTTCCAGATGACTTATCTTAGTTTTTAAGTTCTTTTCCCAATTGTCTTCAGCCTCTCTTAATTGTGTTTTGAATTGCATTTTGAGTTCTTCCAAAGCCTGTATCCAATTCGCTGGGATTTCTGATTTTTCCTTTGCTGGGTCCTCCCCCTGTGTTTCATTCGCTCTTTGCTCATTACCTGTGCAGAAGCTGTCTATTGTAATTTCTTTCTTCTTTTTCTGTTGTTTGCTCGAGTTTATCCCTTCTTTGCTCCCCTTTTTTGGCTGTGCTCTTGCTCCTCTCATTTTGTTTTGGTTTGGGGGCTGTCAGTCTCCCCTCTTGGAGCTTTGTCAGATCTCTTGGTACAGTCTCTAGGGGAGGAATGTTAGCTTCCCTGTCCTCTGGAGGCTTTTGATTGGATTGAGTTCAATTGGGTTGGGCTGTATGTGGTATGAAGCACTGAGGCTCTGAAGATTCCTGGAAGGCTGGGCCGCCCAGGCTTTCTCCAATTCTCTTCAGCTGCTTCTCTGCTGTCCTTAAGTGCCTTTGCCCGCCTCCCTAAACTCTGAGGAGTTCTGATGGGATTAGTTCAACTGGATTGGTCTGGATGTGCCCGAGGCAAGGGTGAAACTGGAGCCCTATGGAGGGACCCAGCCACCACCTGTTTCTCCCTGGCTTCTTCCCCTCTGTCCAAGCTGGATGCTCCGAGCCCAGCGCCCTGCTGCTCACAAGGTAGACCCTGCCAACCAGGACCTTTGCCCGCTCAGAGGTTCCTGCTGCTGCTGGGCTCAGCCCTCTGGGTTGTGGGGGAGGGGTCCTGGGACCTTCACTCTGCCTTCCCCTTGCCCTGAGTATTCTCGGATTCCGGCTTTTGGGGGGTGGTACCTTTTGATTTGAGTCCAGAAGGAGGTTTCCCCACTTCTGTCCTATTGTTCAGATTGAATTTCAGTGCCCTAGGAGCATTCAGTCTGTATCAGTAAGGAAGGGTCTTCCTCGAGGTCTGAACTTTTGCTGCTTGCTAAGCTGCCATCTTGACTCCACCTCCGATAATAATTTTTAAGACTTACCGATGACCTCTTTTCTTATAGGGATACATATCATTTTAATTTATTAGGTCTCTTTAAAAAAAAGGGGGGGTTGTTTGTTTTGTTTTTCTTTTTTCCTAATTACCTTTTGATGATTCTCTTGAGTTCTGTGTTTGGGCATCAAATTTTGTGTTCAGGTCTGGTCTTTTCTTTACAAATGCTTTGAATTCTTCTATTTTGTTAAATGACCATACTTTCCCCTGTAAGAATATAGTCAGTTTTTCTGGGTAGTTGATTCTTGGTTGTAGACCTAGTTCCCTTGCTTCCCAGAATATCATATTCCATGCTTTTCGGTTCTTCAGTGTAGATGCAGCCAGATCCTGTGTTATCCTCACTGTAATTCCATGGTATCTGAATGACTTCTTTTTAGCATCCTGTAATATTTTTTCCTTGGTCTGATAGTTTTTTAATTTGGCTATAACATTCCTGGGTGTTTTCAGTTGGGGATTGAGTACAGGAGGTGATCTGTGGATTCTTTCAATCTCCACTTTTCACTCTTGTTCTAGAATATTGGGGCAGTTTTCTCAGATAATTTCCTGTAGTATGATGTCCAGGCTTTTTCTTTTGTCATGGTCTTCTGGTAGACCAATGATTCTTAAGTTTTTTCTCCTGGAATGATTTTCTAAATCTTCTGTTTTGTGAATGAGGTGCTTCATATTTTCTTCAATTTTTTCATTCTTTTGATTTTGTTTTATAGTGTCCTGCTCTCTTGTAAAGTTGCTTGCTTCTGATTGTTGTTCTGGTTTTTAAAGACTGGATTTCATCCCTGGCTTTTTGGTCCATCCTTCTTCTGATCTTTCATCTCCTTTGCTTCATTTTCAAGCTGATTAATTTTGGCTTTCAAGACACTGTTTTCTGTATCTTGCTTTTTAAGTTCTTTTCCCAGTTGTCTTCAGCCTATCTTAATTGTGTTTTGAATTGTATTTTGAGTTCTTCCAAAGCCTGTATCCAATTCACTGGAGTTTCTGTTTTTTTGCTTGCTGTTCCTTCATCCTTCTCTGTTTTATTTGCTCTTTGTTCATTGCCTGTATAGAAGTTTTCAATTGCAATTTCTTTTTTCTTTTTCTGTTGTTTGCTCATATTTACCCCTTCTTTACTTCCTGTAGTTGCCTGCGCTTTTGCTCCTCTCATTTTGTGTTGGATGTCTGTTTTGGGGCTTTTCTGTCAGCCTTCAGCCTTGGAGCTTAGTCAGCAAATCTCTCAGAACAGTCTGTGGGGAAGGGGTGTTAAAGCTTGAGGTTCTGGGCCCTTTGAAGGCTTTAATGAGATTATGCCCAGCTGAGTTGCAGAGCTGGATGCGCCCTGAGGCCAAAGCCTTGGGAAGGGGGGGTGCAATATAGAGTGTCTCTGTTGCTGCAACTAGGCTGCCTGCTCTGCACTTCTTCTCCAACTGCTTCCCCATCGCCTGTGTTCGAAGCTCTGAGTCTGGCACAGCTTTGCCCGCACGGTACTCCCTCCACACCAGCACCCTTGCCTACCCAGAGGTTCCAGCTACCCCTGGAGACCCAGTGCTCTAGGTGGGAGAGGGGCCCTGGCACTTTCCTTCTTCCTTCCCCTTAAATTCAAATGTTCTCGTATTCAGGCTTTAGGGGAGCGTTCCTTTTAAGTTGAGTCCAGCAGGAGGATTCCTTGGCTCTGTCCTGTTGTTAGGTTTGATTTTCAGTCCCCTAGGAGCATTTAGTTTGTAATCTGTAAGGAAGGGTTTTCAGAGATCTGAACTTTCGCTGCCTCTATGCTGCCATCTTGACTCCGCCTCCACTCTTCTGCCTTTGGAACCAATACGTAGTTTAGATCCTAAGATGAAGGGTAAATTTTTTTAAAAAATAAAAATAAAAGAATAATAGCAAGACTTTTTAAAAGTTGCCTTTTGTAGATTCCATATATTTTGCAATCCTATAGTATAAATAAACTAGTGAGTAAAATGTAGGTAAATATTAAAAATAGTACTTGGCATAGCATATCTAATCTCACAATTAGATTTTATAATGCATAATATGATTGTTCTTTTTTTTCCCCAGGATTTTTAAAAAGCCGAGATCGTGCATATATGAAATTCTACACTCTCTTAACTAAAACCCAGATATTTATACGTTTCATTGAAGAGTGCAGCTTTGTAAGTGATAAAGACACAGGATTAGCATTTTTTGATGACTGCATAGAAAAGGTAAAAAGTATTTTCATGTGCCATTTTTAAATAAAATGATATCCAAATATAATATATGCCATAACTGAGACTTTTAACAATATCATTTTAATTGATATGTTTTCCTTGTCATACACTTTAAATTTCTAATTATATCCATTCCTCCTACTAACTGAGCTAGCCTTGTAGCAACAATTTAAAAAAAGAAAATAAAATGCAGCAAAACCACCCAAGAGATGAACTATGCCTAACAATATATGTAATACTTGGGGATTTTGTTTTACTATGACTAAATTTGTTTTTTTTTTCTCTCTTTAGAATCCATTGTAAGAAATCATCTTCACCATTCGTTGTCCCTTATTGTGTTAAATCTTCTATCCCTAGAGTATTGTGTTTCTTCTACTGGTATAATTCTAATTTATTTTAGTAGTAAATGTTTGGTTCTATTTTCATTATACCAGTAAAAAAAAACATTTTAAAGGGCCTTTCTCTTAATATTGTTTTTTTTTCATTAATGAGCTAGACATTTAAGTAGTAATCGTTATTTGGGAGAAGTTAATCATTTGTTTAAAGAGCTCAAAAGCCCCATATGGTTTCATTTTCTATGAGTTGGCCATAATGACTTTTTGTATCCCTTTTGTCTTGATGTTTGGAAATATTTTTAACTTTAAAACCTAAAGTGCATATTCCTCAAGGGAAGGGGAAATTGCCCTCAACTACAATAATTTTTTTTTACTTCATGTTCATTGTTTTTATTAGTGCATTAACCCTTCATTTAAATGGATCTCAAAAAAATTTTTATGTCTATATGAAGTTTTAGAATATCACATAATAAATATTCTAAACTTATGTGGTTTTATCTTTGTACCTGTAGTACTTGGTGTATTTTAGGTAGTTCACATAATTTTCTTCTTTTCTTCCAGTACTGTTAGGAATTTTCAGATGCTAGCTAAAACTATCCACATGTTTTACTTCCTACAAAATTAATATTTTCACAAATAATTGGATTGAGATTGTAGCAATTATATATTTATGTGTACATATATAACTAGCATTACAAAATGTGGGATAGAATAATGAAGGAAATTATTATTAGGAAGCTAGGATGTCCTTTTGCTTAACCTTGTTCTTGTCTGTAAAGAAACATTTAAAAAAGATAAATGATAGTGTCCTGTGTAACAGTGAGATGAAGTTTTCTCTTTTAATATGATGGAAAAAAATCTGGTATTATGGACCTGAATTGTTGAAAACTACTCACCTCATTCATGTGTTCTCCAATACTTGAAGACCTCAGAGGACCTGTGCCTGAATTTAAATGGATTTTTTCTACCACAGAAGATTTAGAGCCAGTCTTCAGTTCATCTTGTGCATTTCTTGATCATATCTGTCTATAGATCCTCCATAGAGGGATTTACCTTGTGTATTAGAGTCTACTTTTTATTTTTAAAAATATTTCATTGATACTAATGCAACATTGGATTGTTCTAGTCTTTAATGACCTAAAAGAATCCGTTTTGTTTATGGCAAGGACCGTGTACTGATTGATTGCTCTGTGTGTCACCTGTCATTTTGATTCATCTTAGAGCATGATATTTTGTGGCTTGTAGTCATAGGGCATTGTTTATCAAAATTGTAGCAGAGCATTCATTCAGCAAAGTCTTTCATATTATTTCTTGTGATAATGATGGAGTAATTAATGGTCTAGAAGATGATATATTTAGATGCATTCAGAACTAGATGAATAACTATAACCAAAAAATAGTCATTTAAATCTCAAAGTCTCCTTGTGAAGGAAAGTCTAGTGAAGGTACCCAAAGACCTGTCTGGTGGTGTACTGTTTAATAGACACAAGTGGAGATGGTATGTTTAGCATTCTTGGTAGAAGACACAAAAATGGGAGAGCTAACAAATATATTGGATGATAAAGTTAGGAGCCAAAAAGATCTTGACAGATTAGAATGATAGGTTATATCTAATAAGATGAAACATAGGATCCTGTGGTTAGAAAGGAAAAGACGGGGATTAGCTAAGTGAATGCAGTAGTATATGTAAAATATATTCAGTATGGCCCAATTAGATTTGTATCAAGAATGCAGTGAGAGTTCAGCATGAAGGAGCCTATTAATAGTGTAATTAATAACATTAATGAGTCTTTAAAATTACATGGGCATTATCAGTAGACTCCGAAAAAGCCTTTGACAAAAATTCATTATTCACTTATGTTAAAAATGGTTTTAAATACCATAGGAATAAAAGAACCTTTCCTTAATGTGGTAAAAGACATTCATTTCAAATGAAGAGCTAACATACTGGAAACGATTCACTGAGATTAGACTTGAAACTGCTTCTTGCTATTTAACATGTTAGAGGTATTTGCTAGCATTTCTGTTTTTATTTTAAATAGTCAATCAGGAGAGAGAAAATAAATGATAAATAATTGATAAATAAATTGTTACCCTCGCCATTTTTTTTCTTTATATATTTGGTCATTTCTTGCTATTTATCCTTATTTCATCATCTTACAAATCTTTTCAGAGCCATTAATTTATTGAAGTAGATTAAATTAAGATACCAGATTTTCATTCGGTGTCAACTTTGATTATAAAAAAGAAAAATGTGAGGAAACTGTTAAGAAATTAAATAATCTGATTTTATTTTTTCTTTGTAGCTATTTCCTGATAAAGGCACTGAAAAAACAGATAAGGTATTTTTTTTTAATTTTTTGTAACAGTGAAGCCTATATTGACATTCCAGGATTAAGCATTATACAAATTACTTGTGGGTTGTGGGTTTTTTTCCCCCCCAGGTTGATTTAGACTCAGCAGAAGATACCAGATTGATAGAGCTAGATGATTCCCAAAAGAGTGAACATACAGTATTAATAATGCCACCAGAACCACCTCCTAATGATGGACAAGACCTGCTGCCTAAATATAGGTAATTTGCAGAGCCAGGAGAAAGCAGAACAATTCATTGACTCTCTAGAATAAGAAATGAGGAGATAAGAGTTGAAAGTAATTTAAACATAACTTTCTTGGTTCCCTTAATGTAAAAAATCACCTTCTAACAAAAAATCTGGATATAAGTTTAAATATCTGTAATAACTTTAGTTTTTGTAGACTTGTTTTATAAACCTTAAAATACTATATAGGTTGTGTGGTCAATATGCTTTTTATATACACTAAGTAGTTAGAGAAAACATTGTTAAAAGAAGCTGTTCTGTGGGCAGCGAGATAGTTCACTGGATTGAGAGCCAGGCCTAGAGACAGGAAGTCCTGAGTCCAAATCTGGATGAGTCCAAATCTGGACTCAGACACTTCCTGGCTATGTGACCCTGGGCAAGTCACTTGAGCCCATTGCCTAGCCCATACCACTCTTCTGCCTTGGAACTGATACATAGTATTGACTCCAAGGTAGAAGGTAAGGGTTTTAGAAGAAGAAGCTGTTCATTATTTCAAGTGTGTCTTTAACTAATTTTTTGACAAGCAGGGAGAAAAAAAGAATAATGTATTATGGCATTTGATATTTAACATTTATATTTTTCCATCACAGTACAATTAAAACTAGAATTTGATGTCTATAGTAAATATTTATTGAGTATTTAATACGATTTCTAAATGCTGTGTTAACTCTGGCTTACAAGTTAGAGTTTCAGTTATATACATTATGACCTTGAATAAAGTGTGCCATCTGTCAAATAAGGTATCAGAATGTGATCTCTGTAATGACCTAGGTTTTTATTTTCTGTTTTTAAATAAGTTGGTATATAGTTCAGGTTTTGAAAAATTAATTTCTTGGGGACAACTAGGCTGTTCAATGAATTGAGAACCAGACCTAGAGAGAAAAGGTCCTAGATTCAAATCTGGCCTCAAACCCTTGCTGGCAATGTGACCCTGGGCACGTCACTTGACCTCCATTGCCTACACCTCACTGCTCCGCCTTGGAACCAATATACAGTATTGTTTCTAAGACAGAAGTTAAGGGTTTTGGGTTTTTTTGTTGTTTTGTTTTTAATTTCTCTTTGTCATGAATTTTCAAGGAACAAAATTTATCAAATACGTAGATAGAATTGAAGTTTTGGAAGATAAGAAAAAAACCTAATTTTTATAACCAAAGAGGGGAAAAAACTCATTTAAAGTAATACTATTCTCTTCTCTCTTAAGCTACAAATACTTTCCAAGACTGGACCTTAAGCTTTTTGATAGACCACAGGCATTGAAAATTCCTTTCAACAGACATCCTGCAGGAAACAACATTTCAAATAGTCCAGCCCTCATGGCTAAAAGGACTAAACAGGTACGTTAATTTTGACATGATGTGTGTTTTTTTAAAAACATAAAAATGGAGGGCAGCTGGGTGGCTCAGTAGATTGAAAGCCAGGCCCAGAGATGGGAGGTCCTGGGTTCAAATCTGGCCTCAGACATTTCCTAGCTGAGTGACCCTGGGCAAGTCACTTGACCCCCATTGCCTACCTTATTCTTCTGCCTTAGAAACAATACACAGTATTAATTCTAAGATGGAAGGTAAGGGTTTTAAAAAAAATAAAAAATAAAGCAGAAAAACATAAAAATGTGTGTGTATGTCTAAAAAACAACAAATTCATGTATTTTACTGTACATGAATTATATCAATAAATAGTCAATTCAGCATTTTGTTTAAGTGTTTACCAAATGCTAAATTTGGGAATTTACTATGTTTACTAAGTATGGGAGATTTAAATAATTATTAAAAAAAAACAAAACTCATTCCCTACATTCAGAAACCTATATTCTTTTGGGGGCAGGGGGAGAATTACTGAGTTTCCATTCTTTTATCACTATTGACTTTTATTAGACCTTGAATATAATTTTAGTTATTTATTTATTTGGAATTTTTTATTTAATTAGTTGATTTTAGAATATTTTTCCATGGTTACAAGATTCTTTCCCTCCCCTTCTCCAACCCCCTCCCATAGCTGACATGCAATTCCACTGGGTTTTACATGTGTCATTGATCAAGACCTATTTCCATATTATTGATATTTACACCAGGGTGAACATTTAGAGTCTATATCCCTAATCATATCCCCATCGACCCATGTGATCAAGCAGTTGTTTTTCTTCTGTGTTTCCACTCCCACCGTTCTTTCTCTGGATGTGGATAACATTCTTTCTCATAATAAGTCCCTCAGAATTGTCCTGGGTCATTGCTGCTAGTAGAAAGTCCATTACATTCGATTGTACTAAAGTATATCAGTCTCTGTGTATATTGTTCTCTTGGTTTGGCTCCTTTTACTCTGCATCAGTTCCTGGAGGTTGTTCAGTTCACATGGAATACCGTTGAATATAATTTTAAACCTACATCTTTGCTTAATATAAATCCTCAAATATATATGCTCGTTGAGAATTCTTGGAAACTAGATATATCAGAATATTCAAATATTAAACTGGAATACATTTTGGCAAATTGAGTCCAGTTGTTTAACAGCAAGTCTGTTATGCTTAGTTATGAATAGAAAATATGGTTCTCTTTCTTGGTACTCATCATTAAGATGACTATATTAGAAGGTTCTGGGACTTTAAGTACAGCCTCAATTTCTTCATTGAGCTCTAGTTTCATTCTATGTGTTTAGTTGCCTACCTGTCCTATGCACTTCAAACTCAGCATGTCCAAAATTGAACTCAACATGGCCTTCAAAATATGTAACTCCTCCCAGCTTACTTATTCCTAAAGATGACCCTACTATGCTTCTAGGCTCAGAATATCAGAGTCATTTTAATCTCTCTTATTGTTTCAACCTAATTCAATTCATTTCCAAGGCTTCTTACACTTCCGCCATTACTGAAACAGACCTCCACACTGGTAGCACATTCCCTACACATTTGCCACATACTTTGAAATCCTTTGCTTCTTTCGAGTCCTAGCTTAGGTGACACTTCTGTTTAGCCTTCTCTGTATCCCCTTGCCTCTGCTCCTAGATGATAGTAATCTCATCTTCTTAAAATTTCCTTAGCAAATCATTTTGTATTTTCCTTTGAAATTATCATAGGACAATAGGAATTAGAAACTGAAAGAACCTTTTGCTTTTTTATTATCTTTTTTTTTGTGTTAATATTATTCCTTCCTATTAGAATGTAAACCCTTTCAAGATATTGTCATTTTTTTTTCATCTTGTAAACCTAGCACAAAGCATAAATGGTAGATGTTTAATGTTTGTTGAATTGAATACATTGATTCAGTAGAGTTAAATTAGGCAATTTAAAGAATGTATTATCTCTTATAACCAATGAAGATACCACAGGATAATGAGATACTTGTTTTTGAATTTTTTATTTTAAGAAATTCTAAAGGTATGTGTAAGTAGTATAGCCCTCAAAGGTCTCTACTTGGACATATTGTTCAATAGTGGTTAAGATTAATTTCTTAATTCCTCCAAGGAGTTGTTTTAAATGCCAAGATTCTATCTCTTTCCAAAAATGAGTTGCTGTTCTAAATCTTTATAGATCTCAGAAGGGCTTAGTTAGTGTTTTAGGCATTAATTTTAGAGTGGAATTCTTTGTACATATTTCCTTTTCAAATTTATGATGTATTGGCTATAATTTCCTTTAATTTTTTTTTCTAGGAGATAAAAACGGCTCATAAATTGGCCAAGAGATATTATACAAACCCACCACAGTGGGCTAAATGCCTATTCAGTCATTGTTACAGTTTATGGTTCATTTGTTTGCCGGCTTACGTTAGAGTTTCTCATCCTAAGGTTAGAGCATTGCAGCAAGCATATGATGTACTTATTAAGATGAGGAAATTAGATGTGGATCCTCTGGATGAGGTAAGTACAAGAAATCTTATACTTTACAAATTACTGATTTTTAAATGGATTTAATTTTTACTGTTAAGAAAATTATAGATTTGCAAATAGCTTTAACATCTCCCAAATAGCTTGGAATTATAAGAATTATTTCAATTAGGACAATTTTTGGTTCATTTACAAAATTTTTTTTCACACTTAAACACAAACCAACCCACCATTCTCTATAATGATCTATTGGTAATAAAGTTAAAAAAACCCATTTTTTCCCCCTTTTGGCCAAGGATGAAGACCATTTTATACCAGACAAGGTGGGTAGCTTATTTTTTTCCATTCCATTCTGATTTATTATGTTACAATCCTCTTTTTTTCATTTGTTTGGTCCTCCTTTGACCAGTTGAGATAAGTGAGCTTAGGGATTGCTGGAAGGATAATGGTACCCAAAAGAACAGTAAGGAAAGTTTTTAAAGAAGGGGCAAATTTGGGGAGCCAATTTTCAGTTCCGTTTTGTACATGTTGACTTTGAGATGACTATCCAAGTGAAGATGACTCTATGCTTATGACATGGAAACAGATTTGAATGTAGATACAAAGACCAAATAATTAGATTTGGAAGTTTGCATAAAAATTATAATTGAACCCTTAGAAGATGATATCACCAAGTGAGAGTCCAGAGAGAAGAAAGAATGGCACAGACTTTAAAGACATCCATGTTAGGAGGCAGAGCATGGAATCTGGTCCAGCAAAAAATAATGAGAAAGAGTGCTGAGGCAGGTGGAAGAAACAAGAAAAAACAAGGTTCTTCTGACCATAAGTTCTGAAATCTCTCTGTTATATTCCATTGACTGACCTGAGAAAGATAGATTTTTTTTAATGTTTAAAAAAGGCAGATCTATATGATATCTACTCCTTACAATCTTCTTCCATGGTTATATATTCTTGTCCTGAACCCCAAGTATGAGAAATAACCATTTTCTTTATGTTCTATACTCTTGGTGGAGGGGAGAGAACACATTAGGTTGGAAAGCAGAACCTTCGGTAAGGGACCTTGCTCTGAGTGGGTATGTGTATAAAATGGGGAGACTACATGCAAATAACTATGTATAAATTTTGTGTGTATGTAAGTGCTGTGGGGTGGGCCAGCCTCCCACAGGGGATGGGGTCTTGGAGGTGGGACAGTGTCGGTGGAATGATGGATGGGACACAGCTTTCACATTCAACCCGCAGCACTGGTTTCACAGAATAAACTGCTCCACCTTGGCTGAGGCCTGGCTTTATTTTATATACCCTTATGATCACACATCTATTTGGCACACAGTCCATAGAACCTAACAACAGACAGGAAGCCTAGGGAGATAGTCAACAAAACATTGTTGCTACGTGCAGGATCAGAGAGTAGAATCAAGATGACCCAGATATAGGTTGGGGAATTCAGAGCACAGATTTGTCAGAAGTTTTTATGCCTAGACAAGAGGGTCCTAACTAAGTGGGCATATAAGAATCCTTAGGTTTAATTTTGTAAGTGGGCTCTCCTGGTAATATCCTAGGGGGACAGAGTGGGACATCTCTGTTAACCCTGCAAGCATGTTGCTCTCATGTATCGTTCCTGGAGCTAAGTAAGAATAATAATCATAGCAATTCCAATAATAAGGGGATATCAATAATGAAGGTCACTTAGGGGGGTTTCAGTGGGTGTTTCCATCCTTCCTGGAGATTGCTTTGCAGTCCCCGGTTTCCATATGTACCGTGTCAAACAGCGTGGTCTTGATGGCTCCTGGCATGTATGTCTATGAGTTTATACATAGTTGTTTGTATTTGTCTGCACCATTAGACTGAATTCCTTTAGGACAGGGGCTGTTTTGCCATTTGTCATATACTCTGTTTAATTACCAAAATGCCTATAACCATGTCCATTGTTTGGTAAGATTTTTTTTTTATTTGTTACTGCAGTATGTTTATGATTTGACTTTCTGTATCACATATCCATTTGGAACTTATTTTGGTACATGATATTAGTATTAACTAAATTTCTGTCAGACTATGGTCTAGTTTTTCCAGAAGTTTTTATCCACTAGTGAGCCTTTATCCCAATAGCTGGAAACTTTGCATATATCAAAAACTAGGTTACTTATTCTGTCTTCTTTGGATATTTTGTACCTAATCTGTTCTACAGATGTCTCTCTTTTTAACCACAATCAGATTGCTTTCCAAAGATTTTGTATTTTTATGTCATCCAAATTTCTCCAGATACTCTTCCCTTTCCCTGTCCCTGAGACCCATCCAATATGGCAAATGAAATTTTAAAATAAATCTGAAAATTACATCAAAAAAACCTGAAAATATATGTAGTGTATCACATTCTCTGCAAAGGAGGGAATTGCACTTACCTTTTTTTTTCTTCTTTTGAGCCAGGCTTTTTCTTTGTAATTGTGAAATATTAACTTTTTTTATTTAATGTGTGTATGTATTTCCATTTCTATTGTAGCATATACATATATATATATATGTGTGTGTGTGTATATATATATATATATATGTATATATATATATATATATTGTTACAAGGGAATCACTTTAAAGGACTGATATATATATTAATTTAAGGTCGCCAAGGAATCAGCTATGTAATTCCTAAATGAAAAACTCAAGTCAGCCGTCAGCCTTTTTTGGAGTTTAATTACAATAGGAGCAAGAAAGGAATTAGAGATATATATAGAGAAAGGGGAGAGAAGGGAATAGGGCTTAAATACCCCTTCTGTTTAGGCTGGGCCAAAAGGCCCAAGCCCTTAGATAGCTGGGGCAAAGAAAAGAGATCAGTCCCTATTACTCACGTGTCCAAAATGGAGAAACAGTCTCAGAGGCCCCCACCTTCAGCTTCCTTCAGAGCAAGCTTCCTCAGAGCCCAGGAACCACACGGACCAAAAACTCAATCCTCCTCCCCCGAGTCTCCAGACCCTCCTATCTTTAAGGACACCATCCAAGTTGCCTCCCCTCAGTCCTCACATCTACCAATCACTCTTCATCAATTTCCCTGTCAATGGAGGCTCTCGCTTAAGCCAGGACCGCCCAGAGGTTTCTGGCTTTTGCACATGTCTGTTGAAGGTCATATTTTTCAAATGATTAAATCTTTACTCCTTTGTTACAGCCCTTTCTAAATCCTGTTAACTTGAGTATGGTAGAGATTGGAATAATTAAATTTTGATCTAGGCTGCAGCCCTTACTCAATCCTATTAGGACTGAATAGGGTGGAGATTTATTCCAAGTATCTCCATTGTATCAATTCTAAAATCAATCAAGACTCAAAGAAATTCCTGTTCTATGCTTAAGCATAGGTCAAAGTCCTTTCCATTGTTCAGCAAAGGGTCTCTGTCCTAAAGTAATCTTAAGAAGGGAAGAGAAGGAACCTCCCATGCCAATGGGGTTCACATTCCAATACACTATCAGTAAGAAATTTTCCAAGTATGAAATATCCCAATGGTGAAATTTCCAACATTTATAAGTCTAAGGAATTTTGAGGTTTACTATATATATATATATATATATATATATATATATATATATATATATATATAGAGAGAGAGAGAGAGAGAGAGAGAGAGAGAGAGAGAGAGAGAGAGAGAGAGAGAGAGAGAGAGAGTTAGTTTTCTTGACCCTGTGTTGTTCATTCTACATCAGATCCTATAAATTGATTTATATAGTGCTTACTATGTACTTACTGGGCATTGTGCTAAGCTCTTTACCCATATTATCTTATTTGATCCTCACAACAACATTTGGAGGTAGGAACTGTTGTGATCCCCATTTGACATTGGAGGAAACTGATCTGTTATGTGATTTGACCATGACCATGACCACTCATTTATTAAATGTCTGAGGCTAGATTTGAATCTATGGATTTTTTTAATCTGTGAAAATCTACCTTCTCTCCTTTGCTTCTCCCCCAATTTGAACAAGAAAAGACAAAACCCCTTTTAAAAGGGTATGACACATCAAAAGAAATTCCTTCATTTATTATATCAAAAAAATGTCTCAGTCTTTTATTCTTGAATACATCACCTCTCTCTGGAAGTAGAAGGTATTCTTCATCATGAGTTCTTGGATTCAAGGTTGTACATTTCATGATTAGAGTTCTTGAGTCTTTCAAAATAGTTTGTTCTTATTAACAATATTTGTCAGCAAAATTTTAAAATATTGGAGCTTTGTCATGTAGAGAAAAACATTACAGATTTATTATGTTTTCCCGTGTACATTTTGAGTCATTTAAAATTCAGCAAAGTGTATGAATATTTTAAACTAATTCATATCATGTTTTCAATTTTGTTAGGTGTGTTATCGTGTTGTAATGCAACTCTGCGGACTTTGGGGTCATCCTGTTTTAGCAGTTCGAGTCTTATTTGAAATGAAAATTGCTAAAATACAACCAAATGCTATTACCTATGGTTATTACAATAAGGTAAGTAAGATTGAGACTTGGGTCAAATAGAATATTATTAAATGTAAATGCATTTTCTTTTTGTTTTTAAGTCTCGAGAGTGCTTGTTGAAATACGTGTATGATTTTGTTCTATAGAATTTCCTGATGAAACAATTTTTGTTGTCAGGTAGTTTTGGAGAGCCCATGGCCTAGCAGTAATCGCAGTGGTATCTTCTTATGGACGAAGGTACGGAACGTGGTGTGTGGCATAGCACAGTTTAGGCAGCCCCTTAAAAAGGCCACACAGATATCAGGTAATATATTAGTTGTGATCAAAGATATACTTCCACATTGAACCATGAAATATATTACTTTGTATGGCATGGTGAACATTTAATTTTTCTAATATTTAATAATTGGATGTTATGTTATACATTGCCACCGTTTACATTGATTCAGAATTATTTGTTGGTACATCTTTAAAAGTGTTGTGAGTTGTTTGTGTTTAGTTTTGCAGGTATTAGTACATTTATTATTGAGCTGCTGTTGCCCTTATCTTTAGCTCCTCGGAATCCCACAGGTGGAAGTGATGGGGACACGGTGAGCCATGGTAGCGTGGATAGTTCTAATGATGCTAACAATGGGGAGCACACACTCTTCGTCAGAGATTTAATCAGGCTTGATTCCATTGATAATCACTCTAGCACAGGTACTAAATTCTTCTGGGTTTCACTAACCCATCACATACTCTCTTCCAATGCATTTTAAACATTGCTTTTCCTTTCCTGAGGTTGTGCGATATGAATGCTTTTTAATGCCACGTAATATGTTCACATGGAAAGAAAACTAGAGTATTGTCAACTCATGATATTAAATCAGTACCCTAAAGGAAAGTTACTCTTGGAGAGCAGGTAACGTGATATTTTTATAACTGCTTTCCTGGTCCATTTACATCTGTGGAATTGTGCAGTATTTTTGATAGAAATTTCAAATTAGAATTTTAATTTGGGCTATGATTCAGAAATTTATTTCCTAATTATCTAGAAAGTGTAACCTCAGAAAACTGAGGTTATAAACATGGAGACAGAAGGGGACATAGTGGCGATAAGGCGAGTTATATATACTCTTTATAGTGGAATTACCTGCTGTGGCAAGTTACTTCAAAGATGTATTAAGTATAACATGAACGATAATCTTCTGTCCATTAAAATGAGAAAGAAGTGTAATGTAAATTACCATATTGTGCCAGTGTGTGTGTGTGTCGCACATCCTTCTTCTTCTCTCATGTTTTTGTTAATAGCTCGAGCTTTTTCTTAAAGAGAATCCTGAGTCTTGTTCCTGTGCTTCCTCTGATGTTCTTGTCTCAAGGCCTGGAGTCTCCTTCTCTCTGATCTTTGTTGCTCTGCTTTTCGCTCTGTGCTGTTTCTTGGTGCTGCATGTGTCCTTGGCTGTCATGGTGTGGGGTGCAGACAGACTTGTATGACGTGAAGCCATGGATACACGTGGGCATTATTTCTGCCCTTGAATGTTAACATCTGCAGGTAATTTCCCATTTTTTAGGTTAAATTTTGCTGACAAATAGAGGGAAGTGGGAGTTTTAGACTTACATAGTAAACATTGCCCCAAATGGAAAACTATATCTTAGATAGCTTACCCTTTCTTTCTTTCATTTTATGTAGAATCTTCCCCAGATAGCCAGCAGTGATTTCATGAATAATTTTCAGAGCTGGTTTATAAACTTGCATTGTTATTACTTAAGGCTTAATTTTAATTTCTGACCATGAAATCTATATAATGGGGATCTCTTCATACTTGAAACCAGCTTACTATTAACATATTTTGTATACTTTAGTAACTAAAATCTCTTTTTTCATAGAGGCTAAGATGGAAGATCCATCTTATACTGGATCCTCTATTTTTCATTTAGCAAACGTTTATAATGTGCCTTTTATGCTCATTGTGTGAAAAGCACCGAGGTTCCTGTATTATGCATGAAATATGTCAGGCTTGTCTAGTATTTTATAATGAGCCATTTGCTCCATTAATTTAGTCAGCAAAATTACTGTGCCTTTGAAATTACCTTCCCATATCCTCAGCAGCATGTTTATATGCTTGAGAAATTTAGTGAACAGGGGGCAGCTAGGTAGCTCAGTGGATTAAGAGCTAGGCCTAGAGACAGGAGGTCCTAGGTTCAAATCTGGCCTCAGACACTTCCCAGCTGGGTGACCCTGGGCAAGTCACTTGACCCCCATGGCCTACCCCTTACCACTCTTCTGCCTTGGAGCCAATACACAGTATTGACTCCAAGACAGAAGGTGAGGGTAGAAAGAAAGAAAGAAAGAAAGGAAGGAAGGAAGGAAGGAAGAAAGGAAGAAAGAAAGAGAGACAGAAAGAAATTTAGTGCGCAAACACAAGAGACAGGCTTGTAAACTTGTTTGCAGTCCCTTAAGTGTCAGCTGTTTCCTAGGGTGGCAACCACAGTTGTTGAATAGTACCAGTAGAAAAAATGGGCTTCTGTTCCTGAGAGACCAAAACTGATTTTTGCTTTATAAGTTTAGTTCACTTAACATTGTTACCTAAGTTACCTATAAGTTAACGTTTCTCCTTCCCTTCCTCTAGACCTCATGGCAAAGGCAGCATAACAACTGTGATGGGGACCCTGACCTCTCAATTATCACTGTCAACTGGGATGGAGTATTCTAGCTATAGAAGACTAGTATTTACATCCCACATTAGTTACCTTTTAACTCTACTTGAAGTGATGGTTTATGAGTTTTCTCAGTAGTCATAGTTATAATAGTCGTGGGCTATGATGTTTCTGTTGTATCAATAGATACTTTGGGCATTTGGAAAACTGGTACCCTAGCTTAGAACCATTCTCTAGAAGTCCAAGGCAGGTGCCTGATTTTCAGATGCTCTTAAAGTCATAATTCTTAAAATTTTGGAGGAAAAATGATCAGTTAACACATTTGATTACATTCTCAGTTCTTTTATTATCAGTCACATTGATAAAATGCTTGCTGGGTGGTGAGAGTCTGTGGGTTTTGCAGTATACTTTCTCTTCTCTTTATCTTGCTTTAAGATCTTTGATGCTGACTACCATTCCATTTCTTCATGGTATTCTGTAGTAACTTGGCTTTTCAAATTCAAAGGTCAATATTTTTAGCTTCATAATGATCTTAACTTTTCTGTTTCCACTATCCTTTATTATTGTCATTTGAAAGTACCTTTCTATGTTTTATAAAGCTGTAATCTTGACCCCTTAAATCTTGTTTTCTTGACTATAATTATAATACCTTATGAATGGAATTTTATTTAAAAACATAAAACTTTGTGGGGATAGTTCATAAGTACCTATGTCTCTAATATAGTTTCTCTTTGTTCTAACAGGTGGTCAGTCTGATCAAGGGTATGGGTCAAAGGATGAACTCATAAAGGATGATACAGAAAGTCTTCATGTACCCAAAGCTCAAGTTGAGGAAGAATTGTTAGCTAACGCAAAAGCCCAGATAGACAGTTAAGTATTGCTGTTTAATGACTTTACATTGTTTATCTTCCTTGCTAGGTTATTAGTCCCTAGTGAGCAAGGGATTTATTCATTTTTATTTATTCGTTTTTGTCTCTTGTTCTATGCCTAATAGTACCTGACTTGATGCTCAACATCAGGCCTATTACTATTTGCATCTTGAGAGTCTGAGTCAAGATACAGACCAAGGTCACACAGATAGGCAGAGCTAGGACTAAAATTCAGGTCACTTGACTGTCAGGCCAGTTTTCTTTTTTTCCCCCAGCTATCTGAACCAGATTAAATGTAAATTTGGGGAAATATAAAATTGGAAAATATTTAACAGAATTAATTTAAAATATAGCATTGAGTTGGTGTATAGTTTTTCACTGTCAAGAATTCCTTTATAACACAATAGGAAAACATTTGCTTGATCACATGGTTCGATCGGAATATGATTAGGGATCTGGACTCTAAATGATCACTCTATTGCAATTTTGACCAGTGATACATAAAACCCAGTGGAATTTCTCATTGGCTATGGGAGGGAGAAGGGAAAGAACATGAATCATGTAACCATGAAAAAATATTCTAAATAAAATTTAAAAATGTAAAGAAAAAAATAATTCCTTTCTATTTGAGTTTTACACCACTGCTTTATCCTATGCTATACTGTCAGAATTCACTCAGGTATCATACAAGGTGGGCAACTTCTTTATTTGTTGGTTAGAATGGCCTAATTGGTTTTCTAAGTAAAGTCTAGACGCATCTATCCTTCAAAGAAGAAATTGGATGATTTTAAAATACTCTGATTTCCTGACAGAAAGTAGAGATGGAAGATAGCCTATAATCTTTCTTATCCTTCAGTATATAGCTGTGCTCTGACAAACCCTACTCCTGGCTTCCAGATAGTCTAGAATGAGGCTATAAAAAAAAGATCCAGCCCTTTAAGAGTTCCTTCTAAATAAGGCCATAGCTGGTTTATATTCTCAATTTGAGTAATGTTAGTGAGATGAAGTAGATTGGATTTTCGGCAGTATGATTGTTGTTGATTCAGATATTTCTGGATTGACAGTGTTTGTCCTATGTGGGGAAACAAGAACAAAAATAATAGAAAATATGTCAACATCTTAAAATTTGGTTTTATTATTGTCATTCCTGATTGATATTTCTTTTCAGAAGCTTCTGATGTCCCTGCTTTTGTGGAAAAGGTACAGCAGCTGAGTCCAGAGCCCTTTAATCCTACAGAAACACCCACATGGGGAAGCAGCATTGTGAAAGTCCCCTCTGGTATTTTTGATATTAGCAGCCGGAAGAGCAGCACTGGTGAGTCACTCCATTGTTTACCGCATTGGCATATGGACAGGCCCTTAAAACACTTCTGAATGATATAAAGTTACCCCATTGGTGGTAACTGATGTACTTAAGAACAGGGAGTATTCTAATCCATAATGGAACAACATCATGAAAAGTTGCTAAGGTGAAAAACCAATGAAAAAAAGCTAAATACAAGTTTATCAGTTAAGTGGAATGAGATGTTGAATATTTGCTTGTCCATGATAAAGAGCATAACAAGTTATTTCTTTATTTAAGTATTTGGTTTCTAACCATAAAGACTGACTAAACTAAGGCTTTTGTGAGGACACGCCTGGAGGGGGGGGGTCTCTTTTTTTTCTGGAACAGGTTCAGTGATAAAATAGTTCTTCACTTTTATGTGCTGCCAGAATTGGTAGCTAATTGGTAGCCCAGGTAGACAGTTAAGTATTGCTGTTTAATGACTTCACATTGTTTAGATTATAAATCCCTAGTGAGCAAGGCTTATTCCTTTTTTCTCTTGTTCTGTGCCTCACAGTACCTGGCTTGATACTCAACATTAGGCCTATTGCTTTTTGCATCTGAATCAAGATGAAGACCAAGGTCACACAGATAGGCAGAGCCAGGACTAAAATTAAGGCCTCTTGATTGTCGGGCCTGTTCTTCCACCCCTCCCCTTCCTGTCCGAACCAAATTAAATGTAATTTTGGCAAAATGTAAAATTAGAGAAAGAGAAGAGAAGCTCAAACCATCTCCCTCTAATGGAATCATTTGGTTTGGTTATCAATCTGATTTCTACAAGGAAGCCATACTTCTAATTGTTCATAGTTGAAAATGACTAATCATGAGGTGACTACACTGTTAGTATCAACCCTTCCCCGTGATATTCATCTGAATTTGAGAATTGTGAGGGTCTTGACTGTATCTTTATTTGAGGATGACAGTAATTCATAGGAAGGCATCATAGTATAGAGGAAAGAGTGATGGATTTGAAGAAGGGGGAACTAGGTTCAAATCCCAGACTTGCAACTTACTTTGTGTATGATTTTGGGCAAGTTACTTAAACTCTTCCTGGGTCTTAGTTTCTCTAAATCTGTGGTCCTGTGATTTCAGTCAGCTATATATATATATACATATATATATATAGTCAGCTATAGAAAAGCATCTATTTTCAAGATATTCCAGAATCGCTAGTAGAGATTGTTTTGTTAATGACTGCATACAGAGTAAACTTCCCCATTTTCTTATTTTTTTGTGTGAAGCTTCTGTACTTCTTCAATGGTGAAAAAAAAAGTATAGGCAAATGTAGAAATGACTTTGAGTTTTGAAATCCCAGGTGGCCATTTAATTGAATTCAGTGTCTAAAAAAAGTTACTGGGATCTTTCTTAGTACCAAAACCTGACAAAAGAATAAAAAGATAATAGTCCAAGGAAAATAAATTCATTCATTAATTCATTATTTTCTTCTCTCTCTCCTGTCTTTACATGTCCTACTATTTTAATGAATATTTATTTTGTTGAAGGAGAAGAAGGCAATATGTAGATATTACTTTTGACCCTGCGTTAAATAAGATAAAATTGAATTGGTATTTTAGAGATGCTCTGGCTTCTCAGTACCTATGAAAGGTCAGGTTGGGGGTATCAGATTAAAGTCCTAAAAGTATTTTTTTTTAATTCATCAAAAAAGATTTCTAGGAAACAATGTAAAAATTGTTGACCGTGGTGGAATTTAACCAAAGTTCTTACCAAATTGTTACTTGAAAAGCAAAGACAAATGAAGTTTACTCTGTTTAATGTGATTTCAAATGAGAATAGAAGATTTCATCCTCCTTTCCCCAAACTTGAACCGGTTCCCACTGTCACTGGAAGACTGTATCCCTTTGGGTCATATCTCTGGATGCCTTATCTCCATTTTGAAATTTGGGTTGTTTCTCCATTTACTGTTACCATCCTTTTCCTGCTATTCCTTATATGTATATGTTGGAGGGAGAAAGCAGAAATATCTACTTGGTTTTCCTGTAAATCTGAACTTTCATGGAAATGAAGGGATATCTGAAAGAAGAGAATTTCTTTTGAATACATTTTTCTTTTTGGTAGTCTGTTTTTTAGACTTATGCTGATATTCTCAACTAAGTTTTGTTCATTTTTATTTTATATGAAATTTGTGGTTTCCTGATAAAGTTTAAGAAGTAATAATAGATGTGTTTGCCAGGAGTGTTAGTTGATCCAGTCTTAAACTTGTACCCTATTTCTCCATTTAACTCAATATCTATTAAGAATATTTTGGGGAAAGATTTTAACAATGTTTTTTCTGTTTTAGGTAGTACATCAAATATGTTATTTTCTGCTCAGGATTTGGTTGAAGATACAGTGTTCACTGAGGTGTCTAATCTGAAAATTAGTGACAAAGGAGAGAAAAGACAAAAACATTTTTCAGAAAGGAGTTGTAGTTTTAGCTCTGAAAGTCGAGCAGGAATGTTGCTGAAGAAGAGCAGTTTGGACTCAAATTCTAGTGAAATGGCAATGATGATGGGAGCAGATGCCAAGATCCTTACTGCAGCATTGTCCTATAATAAGACATCACCATTTCATGTTCAAAAAGACCAGAGCTTAGACAGTGTGGGTGGCCCACTGGTGGACATGAGGACTTCTGTGTGTGCAGGGGCTTGGGGGTCTGCTGCAGGCCTGGGAATGCTGGAAGAAGGGCAAGAACAGCCAGACACTGTTGGTGATGAAGGTATAGCTGTGGTCACGATGGCAGAGAATAAACTTTCAGAACCACAGAATGAAAATCAGTCCAAAGACCTAAAAACAGAATCCAAAGATATAATAAATAAAAGAAATAGTTCTTATGGTGGAGCCAAACCAATTGAAAGGGAAGATGT
This sequence comes from Monodelphis domestica, assembly GCF_027887165.1. Taxonomy (NCBI): domain Eukaryota; kingdom Metazoa; phylum Chordata; class Mammalia; order Didelphimorphia; family Didelphidae; genus Monodelphis; species Monodelphis domestica. Next base: position 278,254,098 of record NC_077233.1, on the reverse strand, counting down.
TGAGACTGGGTTAGATCCTCTGTCTCTGTTAGCTACTGAGTGTATAGAAGGGAAGTATTCTGACTCTGAAGAGAAGACATTGTCTCCAGTTGTGGCACGTAATCTAGCAGACGAGATAGAAAGCTACATGAACTTGAAAAGTCCTTTGGGAAGCAAGTCTTCCAGCATGGAATTGCACAAACGAGAAAACAGAGGATCTACAGAATGTATGTCTGGTGTGTTCACTCCGTCTTTAGAGCGAAGGTCTAGCCTGCCCTTGGATCACAGTCCTCCAACCCAAGAAAAAACTGAGAAGCCCAAGAACCCTCCTGCAGTATCCAGGTCAAAAACTTTTATGGGACACTCTAAACAGCAGACTCCTTCACGAACACCTAAAGAGCGTTCTACATCCTTGTCTGCACTTGTACGTTCTTCACAGCATGGATCATTAGGTTCTGTAGTCACTTCTTTGTCAGGAATAAAGCTGGATAATATTTTGTCTGGACCCAAGATAGATGTTCTGAAGTCTGGTATGAAACAAGCGGCTACAGTAGCCAGTAAGATGTGGGGAGCTGTGGCCTCTGCTTATAATTATTCAGATGATGAGGTAAGAATGGTCTTTATTGTACAATTACCACATATCAGAATTTTTGTTTTGTGTGATCCCGTATAATAATTCTTTTTAAAAACAATGAGATATGAAAGTATTTACTGGAGCTTTTCTTTTCATAGTTCTATAAAATGAAGTTCTCAAAGATTTCAAGGTTTCTTTCCTTAAAGGGGTATTTGCAGCAAATGATTTGATGTTATATTTATGGTCTAAAAAATGATTAATTTAAAATCCTTACCTTCTGTCTTAGAATTGATACTAAGTATTGGTTCCAAGGCAGAAGAGCAATAAGGGCTAGACAATGGGGGTTACCCTGGGTCAAACAGCTAGGAAATGTTCGGACCTCAGACCTCCTGTCTTCAGATCTGGCTCTATCCCCTGAGCCACCTAGCTGTTCTTCATCTTAGATTTAAAAGCAGTTTTCAGATCACTTTTATCTACATTTTCATTTGATCCAAATGAAGTACTCATTTATAAGTCTTTGAGTAGTTCTGTAAATTATGCTTCATCAAATCAAGGTTTAGGAGTTGAATGGTGAAAATGTAGTTGGGAAGGATTTCTTTTCATTGCATTCAGACTCTACAGAAAAATGCTTATTGAGTTTTACTTCTGTGGGCTCCAGAGAAGTAGTTAACATCCCATTGTATAGAATTAACAAAGGTACAGACATTATGGTCTAAGATATATCAGATTTCTTCATAGACTTAGAAGCAAAAAGTTCGGGATTTTTATATGCATAAGTTTTACATAAAGTAGATTGCTGTATTTTGTCTGGTCTTACTATTATACTTTTTTACAGTTTGGGGGTGTCATACTTACTCTTTAGGATTGAGTACCTGATTATTTTTTGTACTTAATAATAACAAATATATGAATCTGACTCTATTCTCTCTTCCAGAGCTTCAATCCTGCATCACCAAATTCTTATTAGACATTTTAGGCTGAATTTTTTAGAGACCTCTTAATTTCAACATGGCTCAAACTGACCTTCTTGTCTCTCTCCCACCCCACCTCTTCCAGACTTAAAAGTTTCTGTCAAAGGCACTGCCTTCCTTCCCAGGTCCCTAACTGTAACGTTATTCTAGACTTCTCATTCCATAGATGCAGTCAGTTAGGAAATCTTATTGTTTATACTACCAGTGTCTCTCATATCTGACCTCATATCCAGTCTCACCTTAGTTCAGGACCCCATCATCTCTCAGATTATTGCAACAGCTTCTTAATTGGTCTCTTGTCTCCAATTTCTTTCTGGTCTAGTCCATCCTCCATACAGTTACCAATCGGGTTTTCCTTAAGCACAGATCCTACTTTGTGGCTCCCCTACTCAGTAAACTGTAATAGCTTCCTACTGCCTTTAGGATCAAATTTAAACTCTTTGTTGAGTTTTGAAGTCTTCCACAAGCCAGCCACAGCCTATCTTTCCAATTTTGTTTGCTACTATTCTCCCTTTCTCTGTGATATAGCCAGAGTCCTTTCCGATCTTCATATATGACACACTATTTCTCCTGTGTCAGTCTATCCATTATCACATGCCTATGATGTACTCCCTCCTTACCTCTACCTCACATTGTCCCTCACTTCCTCTAAGATTCAGCTCAAGCACCATTTTTTACATAAAAACCTTTCCAGATTCCTCCACCTTCTAGTTCCTGCCCTACTGAACAATCTTGTATTTACATTGTATAAATTTTATTTATTCACTTTATATCTTTCCTGAATATGTACTTAACACCTGGATTAGAATGTAAACTCTGGGTTATGTAAGGGATAAAATTATGGTTGGACTGTTTATCAGAATGTGGTTGCCAGGAATTTAATTAATTCCAAATGATTTTTTAAGCAATTTATTTATAAAATATAGAAAGAGTGAAAGTAAGAAAATCAGAGAGACGATAGGGTAAGATATATAACCTAACACACTATGTATTTCTCTCCAACCCCTGGCTCAACCCAGGCAGGGCTAATTAGTCCTCATCCAGAGAGGCCTCAGCCTTGAGAAGAGGACCCAGGGATGAGCGAGGGCTTCAGACACAAAGCCTCTCTCAAGAGGGGAGGCCTCTCCTGAGACTAGTCCCTTTAGAAAATCCGGGAAAGGAGTCAGCCTTTTTTCACTCATCCACAGGATAGTTCTAAGAACAGTCCGAGGGCCCAAGCTGGAGCTCCTTCAAGATCCAATTCAAGGCAAAAGACCACAGGAAGTTGTTGGCATTTTTAAAGACCATTCCTTTTCGTCACTTCCTGTGACTTCCGTTTTACATGTACCAATTATAGCTAAAGTTTTGCTTAGGACTGCCTAGGGGTAGTCAGTCAATTCCCATGCACATGTGGGTCAAAGACCTCCCCCACTCAAGTGTCATTGGGGTGTATAAGCTTCTGATGATTAAATCTAAAAATGGGCAGGGTAGAGTTAATCCCATCTTCACAGTTACTAGTAGAGATTGGTTGTTTGATTGAATTCACCAAGTGCTTTGATTATGTTTTGTCTCTTGGTCTCCCAACTACCCCATGAGGTTATAGTTACAAACAAACATCATTCCTCTGTCATAGATGTAAAAACTGAGGCTTTGGTGGATTAAGTGCTTTTTCCTAGGGTCACAAGGATGACACTGTCTGTGGCTGAGATTCAATCCTAAATCTTTTGGACACTTCAGAGCAGCTCTTTAAATACTGTGCCATGCTGAAATTTTGATGAGAGAGAGAGAGAGAGAGTTTAAGGAAGAACATGAAAAGAACAGAATAAGTGTTTAATGAATGTGAAGAAGGAAAATTTTTGCAGACCTTAAAAATTAAAGTTGCTCTGGTTTGCTACAGTAGTGGAATTAAGAGTAGATGTAAGAGATAGACTAAAACGTTCTAAGACAGTGAATGCCTTGGGATTGGAAACCAAGAGATTAAGGATTAGGAAGACTTTTGTGTTTTGTGGTAGCTGCAGCCCTGTAAACAAATGAGTCCTTGTCTTCAATAATTAAATCCTTGAGGGAAACTGAAGGAGTTGAGTCAGTTTACATGAATTATAATGATAAACATGATTATAATGAAATACTATAATTAAACTTTGGTAAAAACTAATAAATAAAAGTAGTCAAATAACTGACTTTTTTTAATGATGGAAGTTGTGAATGGTGATAGTCAAAGCTATTCTTAAGTTATACATTCAAAACTGTCAGACCAAAGAAGTCAGTCAAAATAATAACTTTCTATTTGAATAGCATTTTACCACTTATAAAACATTTTAACCTTATTTGAGCATCATAACAACTCTATGATGTTGATAGATATGATATCCACATTTGACAGATGAGAAAACTGAGGTTCAGACGGTTATATGCCTAACATTATATAACTAGCTTAGGTGACCAAACTGAGACTTAAATCTAGACCTTCACTCTTCTGCTCAGTGACTTGTTCAGCTGTACCAAATTGTCTTTTGCTTTAGAAATTGCTCTGAGGGGGCAGCTGGGTGACTCAGTGGATTGAGAGTCAGGCCTAGAGATGGGAGGTCCTAGGTTCAAATCTGGCCTCAGACACTTCCCAGCTGTGTGACCTTGGGCAAGTCACTTAACCCCCATTGCTTAGCCCTTACCACTCTTCTGCCTTGGAGCCAATACACGGTATTGGCTCCAAGATGGAAGGTACGGGTTGAAAAAAAAAATTTGCTCTGAGAAATTTTCTATTGTTTATCATAGCCATCAAGCTTAGGATTTTTTAAGTAGTCATTAAAGCAATTATTTTAATAGAAATGCTATAGGATTGGCAGCCAGTATTCTTTTAAAATTCATATTTTTAAGAATATCCAAACTGCACATTTAATAGGAAAAAAGAAAAAGGAAGAACAGCAGAGAAGACTTTTAAAGAAAATAAGGCTAACCGTGGAATAAGAAGTGAGTCTTTGATAATGTAGAAAATAGAGCTAAGAAATTAATATAACAATTTACAAAGTATGGCAACTTTGAGATAGGGCCGTGGCATAAAATGGGTTTTTCTCTCAATATCCAAGCACAAAGGGAAAAGTTTCACATGTACCAACAATGAAAAGTTTGTGGGTTTGACAAATTAAGTTTTGGTTACTAATGATAAGAAACTTCAATAAATTTGGAAAGACTAAAAAAAAAATGTCACTTAAACCAATCAATACATTTACCGATATCTGTATATTTGTTTTTGTTTGTTTCATTTGAAGGAAGAACCCAGTAGAGATTATAGCTTTCCTGCTGGTTTAGAAGAACATATTTTGGGAGATGATCTAGCAACAAAAATGTGTGTCCCGGGGCTAATCACCAGTGAACTCACACAGAGCAATACAAGCCTTGGCAGTAGCAGCAGCAGTGGGGACGTAGGGAAATTGTCCTATCCAACAGGTATGAAGAACTTATTTTAATATGTTATTAGTTTTTAGTATAAGATAACATTCTTCTTAATGCAATTAAATCTATTTACCAAAGTCCTACAAACTCATGATGTGTAGGTGATACTGGGTATTTGAAGGCTCTGCCAATAGATTGCAAGCTCTTACAGGGCTTTTAAAGGTAAAAAAAAACCAAGTATATGTGGCCTGTTTCATTTTTGTCTTTGTTTCTCTAGTACCTGACAGAGTACCCAGTGTATAGTTGGCTTAAGTGATTATTGATTGATTATAGTCCTGAAATGGACTATATCTGTTATTCAAGGATCATCCTAGCCAAATTTAAGAGTATCTTATCATGAGAGGAAAACAGAGTAACCCACCTCACCCTCTGATAGTAAACAACTCATGAAGACAATGTTTGAATTGCGGGAAGTGGCGTGGAATTTGGTGGTATTGTGATCTAGATTAACAGAAGGAATAATTATATAATGGAATCATAAATCCTTAAAATAAGAAGTATAGTTGTCATAGAATACATTAGTTATATAAATTCTCTGATCTATTGGAACATTTTACCACCCCATTTTAGTTTGCGTGGAATGAAAATATATGTATATGTATATTTCACAAATTTAAGAACAAAATGTGATTCTGAGTGACTATAGTCATTCATGCCCCAACCGGGGGCCTCCACCACACTTGGGGACAGTTTTCACATGCCCTGCCCCTCTGCCCAGCAGCCCAATGTGAGCACTTCTTCCCACCACTCTCTGGAGTACTGCAGGATGGGAGAGGAAGCTCATAGGCAGCTTGAAGGTGCAGTTTGGGCACACAATCTTTAAAAGGTTCATCAAGGCTGGACTATAGGTTTTCTAATATTCTATTTGAATTTTAGAAAATGTTTTTTAATATTCATGACTATAGTTTATTTACACTGATAGATTCTGAAATTTAATTCTCTTCTTCTATGATCTGTAATATAGTATTAATGACTGCATCTTTGCAGGTGAAATCCCATTTGCAAGAGGCATAAAGGGTCAGGACTTTGAAAAGTCAGAACATGGATCTTCTCAAAATACCAGCATGTCCAGCATCTACCAAAACTGTGCGATGGAGGTAAAAACAAATCATATTTTTGGGGGGGCCTTGACTGGGTATGGTGGCGTCGACAGATAATGAATGGTGGGAAGACAGTAGAGAGTGTCAGCCTGCAGCCAAGTGTCACACGGAACTGTTCCACCTTCGTTCAGGCTTGGCTTTATTTTATACCCTCAGTGGTTACACAGATACATACTTTGATTCCATGGATTTCAACAACAAATGTAAAGCCTAAGGAGATAATCAACAAAACATCGCTGCTGAGTGCAGGTTCACAGGGTAGAATCAACATAGCCCAGTTTTAGGTTGGAGAAGCTTGTTCTTGGCCTGTACATGGGGGTGGGGAATTCTGAGCACAGATTTGCCAGAAGTTTTTATGCCTGGAAATGAGGGTCCTATCTAAGTTGGGTACATAAAAATCCTTAGGTTTAATTTTGTAAGTGGGATTCTCCTGGTGTTTTTCGGGTGGGGGGGGGGGTGGATAGAGTGGGACATCTGTATTAACCCTGCAAACATGTTGCTTTCATCTGTTTTCTCCTGGGGAACAATTCCAATAATAAGGAATGTTAGTGAGAGAAGTCACATAGAGGGGGGCTGAGTGGGTGTTTCCATCCTTCCTGGGGGCTGCTTTGCATTCCCCAGTTTCCACCTGTGACCGTGTCAAACAGCGTGGGTTTGATGGCTCCCGGCGATATTCTGCTGATAAGATTGTGTTGTAATCTTGTGGTTATAAAAGAAAAATCAACATTTTTCAAATAGTCAAAATTAAATGAAGACATGCTTAAGAAGCCCTATTTTAAGATTCCTTATAGGTACACATTGATAGATTTGTGAAATGGACAGTTTGAATAGGAGTTTAAAGTAAACTTTATTAGCAATTTGTTTAAATTTTGAATTTGGTGGTGATTTTCTGTTGGATGTATATGGAAAACTCAAGATAATTTTTCAGTTCAGTTATTCTTCATCAATGTTTAAGAAAGTTCAGATGGACTGTTTAGTAGAAATTATGTATAGTTAATATCCTGTAATTTTATGAGGCTAACACATTGCCTTTGCAAAATGACATATTTAAGCAAAATAATTGGTATTTACAATGTATATTTGAGGTGACTGAAAATTAAATCAGGTACATGTGATTAAAACTCAATTTTGCATTGGTAAAAATTACTGACAAAATAAGAAAAGTCTTACTTGGAAATTTGTCCTCCAAAATTACTAAAATTTGTTCGTCTGAGGAGAGTGATCTATTTAGAAAATGAAATTAGTGATAAAGTATCATCTTTTAACTTCTGAAATTCTTGACTTGTTCAAAAACAAGTATATCTTTAGTAAAATAGTGAATCAGTGACACATATTTAAATTAAAAAGAATATGTTAAATCTATACTGCTTAAAATTAATCTAGCCTCACATTATTCTTTGATGGAAGAAAGTAATGTTATATACTTATTTCATTAAATTTGGGGGCGAAGTGTCTTTAGTAAAATTATTACTTTTTTAAGCCTTTAATTTCACCAAAATATTAAAGTTAATATTGTTTTATAAGGCTCTTCCAAATTTTGCAACTTCCTGCTTTCAGGTCTTGATGTCAAGTTGTTCTCAGTGTAGAGCTTGTGGTGCTTTGGTATATGATGAAGAAATTATGGCTGGATGGGCTGCAGATGACTCAAATTTGAATACTACCTGTCCATTCTGTAAAAGCAACTTCTTACCCCTCCTTAATGTGGAATTTAAAGATTTACGAGGCTCTGCAAGGTGAGTATATCTCTTAAAAGATGGTGGAAATATATGGTTCACAGTGAGTGCCCCAAGAGGGCACATGGAAAGAGACAAGATATTCTCAGTCTTTCTCCTCTCTTGTGCCTCAGTTAGGCAGGTAAGACTTTTTAAAATTACAATCATATCTTCTGTGGTAACCGAGAACTCAATTATTTTAAATCAAGATATAGCCCCTCTAAAAATCTCTGGGAATTAGTTTGAGATACTTCTGCCCCCCAATATTAAACATAGTTAGCATCTAGAAATATTGATTAACTTGAACTTCTTGCTCTGCTCATCCTCTTAAAATCTGAGAAAAGCACACTGTAAGTATGTTATTTTAGGGATTAAATGGGCTTTCCTTGTTTGACACTTACCTGGTCTTCACTCTTTGTTCTGTCAAGGGGAAGGTCTGAAACCAACATGAATTGCTCTTATGAGCCAGTTGTTACAGTTGTTAAATGTTCAGTTTGAGCATTCAAACTTCAACAATCCCTACAAATTGATTTGAATATTTGAATGAATTGAATAATAATTCAATTGATTGTCTTGACTTAAGAAAATGATGTTAAAATGTTAACAATGCAAATTTAACTTAAAAGTGTGTTATGCATACATATTTAACTGGTAAGCTAAGTGTTAAGCATTTATTAGCACACCCCTGCCTTGATCCTATAGGATATAAACCTTGCTGCCTTGATGATGGCTACTGCTTTGTGGTATAGCCAGATAAATCCATCTTTGCAGTGATGATTATAGGTCATGCATGTAACAGAATTTGTCAGGAGTTGAGGTCCCTTCCTTGGATTTCTTCAAGCAAAATCTAGATGATGACCACTTGTTAGGTATGTGATTACAGATATTTTGGTTGAAGTTTGTATTGGCCTAGATGACAGTCAGGGTCATTTTCAGCTCTGAAATTCTGCAGTTCAAATCGGCAACATTTATTAAGCTCCTGTTATGTGAAAGATGCTGGGAATGTTTTTTTCAGATCACACCTGAAATTTTGCTGGTCTAGTACAGATTGGTACCTGCTTTGTAGCAGGTTGAGACTTGCCAATGACACCAAGATTAAATCTCTCACTGAGGGATCTTTTGTCTCTGAGACCAGCCCCCTATCCATTAGGATCTGGATTGTCAAAAAGCAAACAACCCAGTGCTCACACTCCTTTGTCTTCACTCAGAAAGTTGACAGTCATGCTTTAGGAATAATGACTTGACTTGACACGGACGGAGAGAACAGTTCGAAGAGGAAAGAGACTAGAAGCAGGGAAGACCAATGAGGAGATTTTTATGATAGTCCAAGGTGATGGAGGCCTGTCCTAGGGTTGTAGTTCTGTGAGTGGAGAAAAGTTGGAGAATAGAAAAAATTGGAGAAAATTAGAGAAGTTATGAAGGCAGGTGAAGGAGAGGGAAGAGGTGGTTTTAAATTGGTGACTGGTGAGATGATAATTTCCTTAATAGAGAAGGAACAGTTTGACAGAAAAGCAAATTTATGGGGGGGTGGGGGAATAGATTTCATGTTGAATATATTGGTTTGAGATGACTTTAGCACATTGAGATGGAGATGGCATTCAGGAGAAGAATTCAGTGGGATATATAGTTTTGGGAGTATCTGCATAGATTAGGAACTAACAAGAAAGTCGAAGGTATCTTTATCTTAGTCAATAAACCTTAAAAGTACCCGCTGGGTGCCAAACATTGTGCTAAGTGCCAAGTGATGCAGATAAGTAGAAGAAAGGCTGTCCCTGCTTTCTATTAGCCTACAATCTAATGAAAAGGAGATAACACACAAAAGAAAACTGAAAAGCAGGGATGGGAGTGGGGATAGGGATGGGAGGGAAAGAATCCAACTAGGAAGGAGTGGGGAGAAGAGAAATCAGAGAAGTTCAAAATGAGTACAGCTCAGTAGGAAAGGAAATGTCAGAAGCTTCTGTCCTGTCCTCCTTGAACTGAGGAGTTTAGAGCAGGGTGCCCTGATGAGCTGTGAATATATTTAAGGTTGATTGGATCTTGCAAGATGAGATTTCCCACTGACTTTTCTAGGGGTGGGGTGTAAGATCCCAAGAAGTCTAAAATGAGGGTAACTCAAACTTCTTTTCTAATCCCCTCATTGACCGAGAGGGAAACTAAAACGTATGGATTTTGTGATTTACCCGGAGTTACACAGGCAATAAATAGCAGAGCTGGAATAAAATGTAAGTTTTCTGACTCCAAATCTAGCATTTTGTCATTCTTGGATTTTAAAAGGAAGGTATGATGGTGATGGTGCTCTATACCAGATTTTGGGGAGAATTTATTAAATGTCTCTCATGTGGATGGGGCGGGGGGTACTGAGGGAGTGCTGGGGAAAATAAACCTTAAATAGGATGTGACCTTGCCCTTGTGAAGCTTACAGCTAATACCCCAAACTGTAATACAAATTATCTAGTACTCTGTGAAGCCCAGAGTGGGTGGTATCCTTTCTTTATATCTCTTAGTCACCTCACTATTTTTAACTGTTGATTGAACAGCTAGAGCAGTCATATATGTGTATGTGTTCATAAATATATGCCTATCATCTTTGAAGTTTGCTTCGTCTTCGTTGTTTCCCCATCCACCCTTGCCTTAAATTGAATGTAATAGACCTAAAAGCCAGACCTGCCAAATGTAGAGAACTAAGTTAGCAAAACATTGCCTACAGATTTGGGCCTTGTGATTCTGGATTTAGATACATTATAATTCATTCAGCCTAAAGGAATCAGTATCCACACCTTATTTGAAAAAGTTTTACAACTCTAAATTATCTTGACAATATGAATCGTCTATGGCTGTTTTAAATCAAATATTAACTTGATTCTTTCGGGTGCTAGTCAAGAGCATCCGGAATCATGAAGGATTTGCCTTCCTTGTTCTTTAATTGCTTTTCTTTCTAGAGCCAACCCCTTTTCCTTCCAGTGGAGTGGTAAGTATCTCCTTGGTAGTAACTGCACGCCATTACAGAGAGTGTTTGCTGATGAAAATAATTCTACAGATATACTGTTGAGTGTTTGCTTTTTCTCGCTTCTCTGCCCCATTTAGTTTTCTTCTGAAGCCAAGCACCTCTGGCGACAGTCTACAAAGTGGAAACATTCCATTAGTGACGGATCCCCCAGAACACAAACCTGTGCCTAGTCCAGCAGAACCTGACCTGATGACCTTTATGGATTTCCCAAAGCACAGCCAGATTATAACTGAAGGAATAATTTCTGCAACTGAAACAAGGTATCCTAGATTATGTAAAATTTTTATGATAAGCTAAATTCCCCTTAACAAATTTCATCTGAATAGTCAAATTGGTTTGCCTGGTTTAGCATTGGTTTTAAGTTTTTTCACTTTCTGTAATTTTAGCCAAATTTAATTAGCTTTGATAGAATCACAGAATGTCAGGGCTAGAAAGGATCTTAAGAGATCAGCCGGTTCAGTACCCCTTATTTTACAGATTAGGAGTGACACAGCTAGTAAGTGACGGAAACATACGACTTGTGTAGTGCTCCAAGCTGGCAGGCTAATGTGATTTGGCTTTTTAATGTTCATTTGTAGGTACACCATATGTTGTTTAGATAATTAATAACTGAATTTGCTAACAGGTCATGGTAGCAACTATAATACACTCTTAGGCAAATCTCTTCTTAGATTATAAGTTCCTCAGCAGCCATCTTTCCCCATTTAGAGTTAGAATGCTATTGCCAACACTCAAAAATGTCAAAGTGCACTACAGTATTTTCAGGGCTTATGTATTGTTTTTATAGATAATGTTTTTAAGTATCTTAATTAAGAAGCTTAAAATGCTACAATCATGAGCATGATGTAATTTGGCTAATTAACTTGTTCAATCAGCATACATTTATGTGCCAGGTACTATGCAAAACCCCCATCAGGGATCAGGAAAGATGTCACAAAGAAGGTAGCACTGGTACTGAGGCTTAAAAAAAACAACAGTATTCCACAAAGGGCAGAAATGAGAAGAGAATCTGTTCTAGTATAGGGCATGATGGGGGAAGATGATTTATTCAGTCATTCATCAAGCATTCATTAGGTGTTGGATGTCTAAGGAAAGGCAAGAGCAGTCTTACCCTCAAAGAGCTGAAACCTAATAATAGAAATAACATTGAAAAATTGTATCATTTCACAAAAACAGAAGATTTTGTTATTAAGATTAGCAAAGCCCATGGAGGGGTGGGGGTGACAGTTAAGTGGCACAGTGTAGATCCCCAAGACTGGTCTTGAGTTCAAATTTGGCCACAAACACTTCCTATTCGTATGACCTTGGGCAAGTCAGTTAATTCTGTTTGCCTAGCCCTCCCCCTTCTGACTTAGAGTTTTTACTAAGACAGAAAGTAAGGGTTAAAAAAATATCAACAAGGCCCTTTGTATCAACCCTAAGAACTAGATATATAAATTATATAGAAGAAACTGAGACTTAGAGAGTATTGACACCGGATTTGAATATTCTTTTTATCATTCTTTTAACTCCAAATCCAATGATCTTTCCTCTACAATAATGATATTCTTTCATAGCACACCTCATTTTCTTCAGTGATCAGATTTACCAAAAAGAGTTTTTAGAAAGGAAACAGTTATCAACTGTAGTGTTTATATTGTTCACTTTTCTTAGTTTTTATTAGGTACTTTTGGAGCAAAGTCATTAATGCTTTCTGTTGATAATAATTTAAGTCATAAACAATTTATAAATAATAAGGTATTCTTTCTCTACATCTGTTTTAACAATATGAAATTATCAAAATGCCATATACATGATACCATCGGTTTCAGTAACTCCCAAGTTGTTTTAGTCAACTTTCTGGAGAGAATATAATTAGAAGTGTTTGTATTAATTGTCTAAACAAACTTTATCAGTGTACTTTTTAAAAAATAGAAAGCTACAAATGCAGCTTTTAAAATTTTTTAAATTTCTCTATAAAAGTACAAAAATGGGAAGAAGACTGAAAATATTGCTTTCTGGAAACCAATAAGTATACCTTTATAGCTACAGCATAAGTATAAGAATAGAAAATGAACTGTAATTCTAGCAGTTGTTATAGATTTTTTAAAACACAGCTAAAATAAATAGCAATAGAAAAAATGCTAAACATCTACAAATCCAACTCCAAAACCATAAGTTAGGAAGCCAGAGATACACTAAAAAGTAATAAAAACAACTAAAAGGTAGGAAATTCAGCTTAAAATCAGTAGGGAACTTCAGGAGTGGTGGCAACAAGGTAATTTATGAAGAACAGGAGAAAGAGAAAATAAATAATTAAGCTTAAATAGTTTCTGATGATTAGATTTCTATTTGAACCTGTATTCAGACAACAGTTACACAAACTTTGTTTTGTAAGAGGTCTTTAAATGAATGTATTAATTGTTCATCAAAGGCATTTTTTCATTTCAAGACAAACAAAATAAAAATTCCTGTAGGAAAATCCAAGCTTAAATTGTTTATCCATTAGAAATTATACTAGCATTTCTATATATTTTCAACAAAGTCCAGCAGCAAGAGTTAAAAAGAGAAATTTCATTTAATATAACTTTAGACAGTATAAAATAACCTGGGAATCTCTTGCTAAGACAAACACAGGAATTGTATGAACACAATTACAAAACACTTTTCACACAAATAAAGTAAGATCTAAACAATTTTAAAAACATTAGTTGCTCATGGGTAGGCCAAGCTAATATAATGAAAATGACAATTCCACCTAAATTAGTTATTCAGTGCTATACCAATCTAAAACTATAAAAAAATTAATAACAAAATTCATCTGGAAAAACAAAAGATCAAGAATATTAAGGGAATTAATGGAGAAAAAGTGTGAAGGATGGGGGCCTAGCAGTACCAGAGCTTAAACTCCTATAAAGCAGTAACCAAAACAATCTGATACTGGCTAAGAAAAAGAATCGATGGGGTAAATGACTTTAGCAATATAGTTTTTGATAAACCCAAAGATCCCAGCTTTGAGGGCAAGAACTCACTATTTGACAAAAACTGCTGGGACAATTGGAAAACAATATGGCAAAAATTAGGTATGGACACATCCTTTGTCAAGAGAAGGTGAAACTGAATATATGATTTAGACATAAAGGATTATACTATAATTAGGAGAACATAGAATAGTTTAGCTGTCAGATCTATGGAGAAAGGAAGAATTTAAAACCAAACAAGAGATAGAGAACATTACAAGATGTAAAATGAATAATTTTGTCTATATTAAGAAGTTTTTGTACAAACAAAACCAATGTAACCAAGATGGGAAGGGAAACAACAAACTGGAAAGAAAATTCTATAACATATATCTCTGATAAAGGTCTCATTTCTTAGCTGTATAGAGAACTCAAATCAAATGTATAAGAATGCAATTCATTCCCCAGATGAAGAAATCAAAGCTATCAATAATCATATGAAAAAATGTTCTCAGTCTCTCTTGATTAGCGAAATACAAATTAAAACAACTTTAAGGTACCACCTCATGCCTACCAGATTGGCCAATATAACAGTAAAGGGAAATGATAAATGTTGGAGAAGATGTGGCAAAATTGGGACAGTAATGCATTGCTGGTGGAGTTTTGAGCTGATCCAGCCATTGTAAAGGACAGTTTGGAATTATGCTCAAACAGCTATAAAACTTTCATACCCTTTGATCCATTAATACCATTACTAGGTCTGATTCCCAAAGAAAGGACCTACTTATACAAAAATATTTATAGTTGCTCTTTTTGTGGTAGCAAAGAATTGGAAATTGAAGGAATGTCCCATCAATTGGGGAATGACTAAACAAATTGTTAGTAATGGAATATTATTATGCTATAAGAAATGAGGAACAGCATAATTTTGGAAAGAGCTGGAAAGACCTTCATGAACTGAAGCAGAGTGAAATAAGCAGAACCAGGAAAATGTTGTACACGGTAACAGCAATATTGTGGAATGTTCAAATGTGAGAGACTTCTGTACTCTCAGCAATACAATGATCCAGGACAATTCTGAGGGACTATGACAAAAGAATGCTATACACCTCCAGAGAAAGAACTGTTGGACTTGGAATGCAGCTCAAAGAATGCAATTTTTTCACTTTAATTTATTTGGGTTTTCGTTTTGGGGTTTTGGTTTCATATGATTATTCTCTTACAAAAATGATCAGTATGGAAATGTTTTACATGTATAACCTAGATCAAATTGCTTGCAGGCTCCGGGAGAGGGAAGGGAGATAATTTGGTTCATGTTAACTTAAGAAAACTTGTGAAATTTTTTATAACATACAATTGGTAAAATAAAATATCTTGATTAAAAAATGTTTTCCTTGATATTGAACCATCTCTCTGCCTTTCTAGTAATGGTCCAGCTTGATTGTGAGAGATCATTTTGGGGGATATTGCTATAATTTCTGTGCTATTATTGCAAATATATTCATTTCAAAGGAGGGGTTAAAGCAGTGTAACAATGAAAAAAAAAAGTACAGTTTTATTTGAGTATTTTTTTTCTTTTAAAGTGTTGAGCCAAAGGAAGAAAGTGGAGACTTCCCAAGTGTGAAAACTTCATCTGTAACTAATAATTTTTCAAGTCGAGGAGTATCTTTGACTCGAAGCCACAGTGTTGGAGGCCCTTTGCAAAATATTGATTTTTCTCAGAGACCTTTCCATGGCATTTCAACAGTTAGTCTACCAAACAGTTTACAGGAAGTTGTGGTAAGTAATAGGAAATATTATGTTCCTATTATAAGTTTGTATAATAAAGTTGCTGTTCCCCAATATAATTTTGCATAAGAAAGTGTTTAATGAAATTCTTTAGAAAACATCAGCTCATTTACTAAGGATTTTAATTTTAATCACTCTAATGATTTCTGCCACTTAGGTCCTTTCCTTATCAGAAACTTGAATAAATTTGAGAATTATTTATATTGCATTTAGAAGAGAAAGCTTTAATAACTATTTTTTCTACCACTTTTCCAACTTTTGATCCAAAAACCAGTTCAGCATATTAACTCTTTATTTTATAAAATTTTTGTTGAGTGTAAAGCAAATGGTAGAAGAATAAGTTATTATTAAGGAATGACACTGTTAGTTTATGTTAAACTTGCCTCAAGTTATATGAATTGGCTTAAACTGTTCTTTGAACTGCCACTCATTTTTGAGAGTAACAGAAGCATCTTAAAATGCAAAATATCTTGCACATACTTTAAAAATTGTAGATATTAAAAAAGGGAAAACATCTGTCTCCACTTTTATTCCTAAATAATTTGATTGAGAAATACCTTGTTTTAAGGCCTACATTCTTAAACCAAGATCTATAATTTCAAGGAGTTTGTGAATATCTCTTTTTCTCACTAACTGAAATTTAGCATTTTCTTTAATTATTTAAAAAAAATATTCTGAGAACAGGAATCATGGTCTTCACCAAACAACCACAAGGTTCTGTGGAGAAAGAAAAAGAAGTTAAGAACCACTGTTATAAAGAGTTTGACAGTGGTAGGGATTTTTTAGAAAAGAAGGAAAAAATAGCCTCAGTAAAACAAAAATTCGCAAGAAAAAATAGTTGAAATGATGTTACAAACCAACATATTAAATCAGATTTATTACTCCTTCTTTAAATTTCACATAAGCCTTTAAATAAGAAACTTTGTAACATAAGTTTTTCTTTATTATAATGTGTTTGATAAGTTCATTTTTTTAAAAAAGGGGGAAACTGGTAAATACAATTGAAAACTTATTTTGAGTAAATCATATTCACTTTTGTTGGAATTGTCATTGTATCAATGATTTCTGAAGTAGATGTTATATTATGCTATAATAGCATAGTATATAATTGAGTTTTTGTCATTGAAAAGTGTAAAATAAAGAAGTAAACAGTTTGTGTTGACTTTTTTCCCTCTTTCACTGCAAGGATCCTTTAAGGAAGAGACCCAACCCTTCTCCTGTTTCAGTTCCCTACTTGAGTCCTTTAGTGCTTCGAAAAGAACTTGAATCTCTGTTGGAGAATGAGGGAGATCAAGTGATTCACACATCTTCATTCATCAATCAACATCCAATCATTTTCTGGAATCTGGTTTGGTATTTCAGACGTTTGGACCTTCCAAGCAATTTACCAGGACTTATCCTCACATCTGAACACTGTAATAAAGGAGTACAGGTTGGTGCTAACTTGTTTAGTTATATACAAAGAGACAAGAATCATGAAAACCGAAAACCTAAGAGAATGAATGAGATATATAGGTGATATGAAATGCCCATGAAGATCCTTTTCAGGAACAGTAAAGAAATATTTAAATTATTTTGAAAGAGTGATTTCTAATTACAGGTTAAAGATAAGTGTAGTTTTGAATTGTTCTTTCAGATATCATTCCATAAGTTATTTCCATGTTATATCAAGTTGGATTTTTTTGCAAAAACTAGCTGAGAATATGAGTATCTTCTGGAAATGGGAAGTAACCAGCTATACTTGTATCTGTGAGTTTACCACTAAAGAATTCTAGAGTCCTGGCATCAACTGAAGATAGGAAGGGTCCTGGCTTCCCTTGACATGACATTGAAGTTGTTTCTTGTCATAGAAAGGAGCTTCTCTTCTCAACTCTTCAGTATATGCTCAGTCTTATAAGAAAAATCTGTATAGATTTCAGGGTCATGTGACTAAACAAGATAGAGGACTTCATCCTCATAAACCCTCAGACCTCTCCAGAATAAGACTTACACCCAAAAGATGCAATTGCAACTTGCTCTGCAGTGTAAGGCACTGATGATGAACTTTTTAGAGGTGTGTGATGTGAGAAATGTCCTCAGGTGCCTGTGGAGAGGGGGAAAAGGGTAAAGGGGAGCAGCCCAGCCCCTCATTCCTCTGGCTTTCTAGATAAAAACTCTAGTGAACTCTGTTCTGGGACAATGGTGCATGTGTCCACAGAGAGGGCTATGAGTGCCCCCTCTGGCACACATGCTATAGGTTTACCACCATGGATCTAAAGTGTCAGCACCCTAACAAGGTAATAACTTGATGAAATAAGAGTGAAAGGGGGCATCTGAATGGCTCAGTGGTTTGAGAGCCAAGCCTAGAGATAGAAGGTCCTGAGTTCAAATCTGGCCTCCGACACTTCCTAGACCCTGTGCAACCCTGGACAAGTCACTTAACCCACATTGCCTAGCCCTTACTGCTCTTCTGCCTTGGAACCAATATACAGTATTGATTCTAAAACCAAAGGTAAGGGGTTTTAAAAAGGAAAAAAAGAGTAGAAAAGACTTACGTGCTTGTGGCTATACCACAGATGCCTGTGAGCTCTGGAGTCTGATTGAGCATCTCATTCTGAGGCATTAAGGGCCAAAACTCCCCATAATGCAAGAATTAACCCGAGAAAATTGCCTAGAACTTCTGAACACAGATTGGTAGCTGGGGGAATAGTACTGATTAAAATAATCCACAGATTCAGAAAAAAACTAAAGACATAGAATGGTTAAATTTCATGATTCTACTGACAAATTCCTCAAATGACCAGAGAAAAACCTTCAAATAAATATAAAGGAAAGGATTTCAAATAGCACTAGGCCCATGGTGGTGAACCTATGGCCCACATGGCATTCTGGCACACACAGAGGGACTCCAGTGGAGCTACTCCCTTCCACCTCCCCACCCACCTCTGTGCTTACTCCCTCCCCTGACCAAAGTGCTCAGGCCACATCCCTCCCTTTCTCCTTTCCCTGTTTGAGACCAGGGGCTACAGGGAGGTGTCTCCTCTTCTGCTTTTAGGCCCTACTCCACCCCTAAAAGATCTTCACTTCTGTCCTTCCTTCCTGGCCAGCGGCCAGTCTGAAGGGCTCACGGTGCTCCCTCTGCTCCCAACCTGGTGGTGGCATCAAAGTTGCTGCACCATTGTTAGGCAAACATAAGTAGCCTAAAAGGCTCTGAGGTTGCCAAGCAGAGGCCAGGTAGGGCTGCTTTTGTATCAGACTGTTCAAGGACATGCACAGGCCACCTTCCCGACCCTACTAGTCTTCTCTGACTGAGTCAAGATAGGAGGAGCCCACTCGCTCTGTCCCCAGTGTTTCTGGATGCAGCGGCAGGTCCCCAAGGCAGCAGGAGGTTGCTCCCTTCCCCTCCTCCCCTCCCCATGAGTCACCAGGAGGGAGCCTGACCCCCACCCCCCAAATGCAGGGATGGGGGCATGGCACATGGTCTTTAAAAGGTTCACCATTACTGTACTGGACTATTCTGCACTTGCCAGAAATCACAGAAGGGAACAGAGATGTGTTAAGAAGAGTAACAAAGCTCAAGATGCAACCCAGGGTGACATACCATGCAAACTTGAGCCTAATAATCACCAATGAAAAAATATGGATTTTTTATAAAAGAGA
This sequence comes from Monodelphis domestica, assembly GCF_027887165.1. NCBI lineage: Eukaryota > Metazoa > Chordata > Mammalia > Didelphimorphia > Didelphidae > Monodelphis > Monodelphis domestica. Next base: position 278,234,960 of record NC_077233.1, on the reverse strand, counting down.
AGCATTTGAAACTTTCCCACAAATAATACCAGACATGAAGATTGCTTTGTAATATCTCAGATAACAGAAATATGAGGAAATATTTTTTTAAATACAGCAAGCAAGAAAGACACATGATGAAATATTACTTTAGAGTAAAGGGGAAAATAGTGATACCTACAGAGTGTCTGTTTAGTGGTGGGGTTGTGGCGGGGGTGTCAACAGAGCATTAAGAGCTTTCTTTTTAGAAATTGGTTGATCGATTGGTTGTTTTTTCAGTGTACAGTGTGTCCAGCTGTGCTGATCAAACCAGTAAAGCTTGGAAGGCCACAGGTTGGACACAAGTAGTCCATGTGAACATTTGGGATGGAGATGGCTGAAGTTGCCCTTTACCGTCCTGGTCACCCTCCCTAAACACACCCTTTCCTAAAACGCGGCACCCAGAACTAAATGTACTATTACTGGCTTGATTTCTATGATCTGTCTTGAATGTAAACACTGTGCCGCCTCCAGGTCAGAAACAAATCAGCACGTTAGAAAATTAATGGATATTGGAGTGGTTAGAATTCGTGCTCGTAAAAGGTTGAGAAAGAGAAGATGAACGTCATGTGGTCATTAGAAGTCCAGCACAAAGGTGTATATTCTGCCATTCATATTGGATGATTCTGTTCAGGTCTCCTGTCTCTAACACTGAGAGAATTCTCCTTTCGGCCTTACTCAAAAAAGCACAGCGTAGCAGGGAAGGTTAGAGTCACGAGTTTGGCTCCACGCTTGCCGGGTAGCTCTCTAACTTCGTGATCCTCGCCGTCTTCCATGTCTTTATCTGGGAAATCAGCATGCTGCGAGGCTCTGATGTTCTTTCTGGTGCCAAATCCCATCTCGGAGCCGCTATTGCCTTAGTCCCAGATTTCTCTCTTGTGAACGGTTCTCCAGGGAATACATGTTTAGTTGAATTGAATTCTTGTGGAACTTGGCTGTTCTTGCGGTATGTGCTGACACTTTCTTTTCATTTATTTGTAGCTTCCCCTCTCATCTCTGTCCCAGGACAGCAAGCTAGTATATATTCAGCTATTATGGGACAATATCAACCTTCATCAGGAACCTGGGGAGCCCCTGTACGTTTCTTGGAGGAATCTCAGTAAGTAGCCGAGTCTTAGCGCTTCCAAGGGGCTTCTTTTCCTATCTATGTCCGTTTGGATTTGGTGCTTTAGCTCTTCTGCTCAGGTCCACCTCGCAAGCCTCATTCCAGTCGGCTAAGGCCTCTGGATGGGGAGGGCCCGATGGCCTCTGGATGGGGAGGGCCCGATGGCCTCTGGATGGGGAGGGCCCGATGGCCTCTGTTGTTCCGGTTTGCTTTTAGAGATGGGCATTGCATGGGACTAGCCTTGCGGTGGGGGCAGAGTCTTACCTGTTCTTTCTGTTAGAAGCTATTCGTTTGGAGTCTTATTCTTATGCTCACCTCGGTGCCAAATGCCTGGTATTCTCGGCGGCCCGGCTGTAGCGTGATCAGCAAGACGGAAGGATAGGCCAGGCAGCATTTGCCTTTTATGGATGTCGTCGGAAGACCCCCGAGCCAGGCTCAGAGAAGCTGGTTGCTAGGAGAGTGGGCAGCGTGGCTTTTTTGTTTTAATTAAAACCCTTACCTTGGAATCAATATTGAGGATGGGGTAAAAGGGCAGTAAGCGCTAGGCCATGGGGGTTAAGCCACCTGCCCAAGATCCCATGGCTAGGAAGTGTCTGAGGGAAGATTTGAACTCAGGACCACCCAACTCCAGGCCTGGCTCTCAATCTACCTATCTAGTCACCTAGCTGCCCCTGACCAACAAGTTCTCCAAAAAACTATTCCTAGATCCAGTTAATGCTCGTGCCTTTCCCTTTAAATTATCTCCAGTTTATCCTGTTTATAGTTGACTTATCTATAGTTATTTCCACATTGTCTCCTCATGAGACTGTGAGCTTCTTGAGTGCAGACACTTGCTGTTTGCCTTTCTTTGTATCCCTGGAGCTTAGCACCGTGCTGGCACACAGTAGGTACTTCATAAATGTTTCTTGACTTAAGTTACTCATGAAACTTATCTACTTGGATATGGAGGTCTTGCATTCCACGTTGGCTATATATGGATCTCCACACCAATTAATTCACATATTCTGGAAACATCCAGATATAACTCTATTAGCTATAACTTCTGTAATCACAAAACGCTTCGTATTTGAGGCTCAAGTGACGTGATGCCATCCATACTTATGAGTAAGTGCAAGTATTCTTCCTAGTTTTCCTATGTAGAAAATGAAACCCGAGATTAAGCAACTTTTCCATTGCCATCAAGCTAATAATTGGTAGACCCCGGTTTTTGTACTCAAAATCAGCATTTTTTCCCATATACATCCCTAACTTTTACTAAAAACTGACTCTTGATCTTGAGATTGATCAACTGGTAAAATATGAGTTCTGGAACTACTTTAGTGTATTATCAAACTTCGAAACTATCTGTTTGTAGCACTTGAGAGTTTCAGTGTTATGAGAATGGTTTATTTAGAACCATGTAAATTCTTTTTCCTGGAAATGAGAGAATTTGATTTGAAGAGCTTTTGAGGAAAGGAAAAAAAGATTATTCTCATAACAAATATGGGAAGGGGAAAAAATTTTCATAAAATATTTCAATTGTAGAAAATATGTTAAAGTCTTTTTACCTTGATACTTCCTCTAGAAATGTTTCTTGTAAATTGTTTTTTAATTGATTAAATTATTTAGAAATTATTTTTGAAAAAAACAAACAAACAGGGATATTGTGCCAAGTTCTTTCAGGTAAGTCTGTAAAGTGAATTAAGGTAAATAATGAAAACTTATTTAATTAGCATTTGTTGAATATTATATGAATATTCCTGCCCTAGCTTCTTTTTAGAAGAGAGCAGTATAGCATTTTAAAAATTAATTTAATCATTATAATAATTAATTTATTATTTAATTACAATTAATTATTTATTAATATTATGTATTTATTTATTTGTAATTAATTAATAATGTTATAAATATAATAAATTTTAATTTAAAAAAATAGAAGTTATAGGTTCCACCCTTTTAAAATTTATAATCTTGGGGAGAGGAAACACATTGACCAACTAGAGAACTATTTTATAGAGCAATATATTAAGGGGTATTTAGGTGTGGTACAAAGTTTTTTCATACATATTAAGGAAATGTGGAATAAGTAAGGGTGTTACGGGGGGAGGGTAGTATAGTTAGACAAGGAATATATTTGGAGTGAAAAAACACCCTGGGATCGATTTTTCCGAATGATTTTATCCTTTGTGTGTTCCTGTCCCTAGACTCTGAGAAGAAGTCATCCTCCGTGTCAGAAGACCAGCAGACCACAAGCACTTTAGTAGAGAACATCAGGCAAAGCATTCAGCATAATGATGTTCTTAAACCTATCAACCTTCTTTTGCAAAAAGTGAAGCCAAATGTAAAACGACAAAGGTAACACGGCATTGCTTTCTGATTCAGGGCTCTCAGAATAACTTTCTGGTCCATCTTTAACGATTGTCTAAGTTGTGTGTACATGTAGCCTTCGAGCCTATATAAAGCAGTCTGTGTTTTGAGGGAGCAGATTTCATTTTAGGAGAGTAAAGAAGTTCATTTGTAAAGGAAATTGAAAATCCCTTTGCCCTGTGTTGCTTCTGCCACTCACATTCTTCTAACCTTCTCCTCCCCTAGGGGTGCTCCCTCTGTGCCAGAGCAGAGTATTTAGTGGGAGGAATGAGCAGATTGACAGACAGAATAGCCCTGCGCAGCTTGCCAGCTGCCTGGAGCAAGTCGGGTCAACTTACTAACTCCCATGATCTGCCTACATTCTTATTTCTTCACAGGAGTTTGTACAGGGAAATCCTTTTCTTGTCCTTGGTGTCTCTTGGGAGAGAAAATATTGATATTGGTAAGTTGGTACAGTTGGGCAATCATGCTATTTAGTTTGAATAATGGATTAAATATGTTTAATACCAAAAATAGTTTTGCAATATTAATTTGTTGCCTGATATTCCAAATGTGCTGTTTTCCTTTAAATAACCTTAATGTTATCTTTATTAATGTTCTTTTTTAAAATATCTTTCAGAGGCTTTTGACAACGAATATGAGCTTGCGTATAAAAATCTATCCTCAGAGGTTCTGGGAAAGATGCAGAGAATTGATGCTCCTCCAAGTCTCAGTGTGGAGTGGTGCAGGAAATGTTTTGGAGCGCCTCTCATTTAAATGTAGGGCCTCCTTTCAGCTTTCACAGCCCTCGTCCATCCTGGAAAACAAGCCGCGTCCTCCTGGAAGCATGCAGGTTGTGATTTAGGTGCCTGAGAACTGGCGAAAACCCTGTCAATACATGGTAGAATCGGGATGTTTCTGCTGACAAAAAAGTTCTCTGGGGCTTGGTTTGTTGTTGTTTTTCTTTCCGGATCCATGACTCTCTTAGAAAAAAAGAATGAAGAGCCACGCAAACCGTGGACACGTTGTGGATTCGTGTTGGGAAAAGTCCCAAGAGAAGCTAAATAGCGGGATTCTAGGAGCCTGTCCTAGAAGAAAGTGAATTTAGTGTGTACATACTTGTGTGTCTATGTAGATGTATGCATAAGCAGCCTATAAAATAAGTGTATATATTTATTAAAACTATTAGATTGCACATTGCAATACAACTTGCTGAAAGGGTCTCATGACCAGTGATTGTTGACTGCTCACAAACTGGGCTTAGTTACTAGTAATCAAAATATTCTGAAACTCTGACAACTGCTCTGCCACTGGCTTTATTTTAAATTTAATATATGCTTTCACTCTTTGTTGGTGCATTCATTTTTGATGGAATGTTCTCCTGATGCCCAGGTCCCTTCCCTCTGTTCCTCCTTCCTTGGTACCAAGGTCCCTTATTCTAAAGGTGGAAATGGTTTTACAAGCTAATTAGGTAGTTTAAGTGAATTTGAATCTAGATTTCATAATGATTTACAGAATTAATTGGAATTTGATCTTTTAAAAAAAGCGCAAAAACCTGCCCTTTGGCCTGCATTCTTTTCCTTCAGGCCCACCTTGGTCACTTTTTTTAAACCTGTGGGATACCTTGCACTGCAAATGGAAGTTTAATATTTGTAAGGTTTGAAAGTTAGTACTTGTAGACTTGCACGCACAATGTCCCAAGTGTGCACGTCTCTATTTTTTAGGAGCTGGATGAATTAAGTCTAAAAGTTGAAGCTATCGAGCTTCTAGTGAGTTGGTTTAAGACAAATCATGACCTCCCTGCCTCCCTTAGCATTGCGCCATGCCGTACATGCCTTCTACTAAAGGCACACTTGGTTGAGTGTGCGCTTAGCTTCCTTCGTGGCGATTGACTCTCCAGGAAGCACTGCAGATGAAGAAAGCCGCTGCCTCCAGGGAGGCACTTGGAATGATGTGACTTCAAAGCACAACCCGCCTTTCCCTCTGTGTATTCTGCTCAAATGGCCTCCGAATCATGGTGCCGCTCTCCACCTCTGGATTGACCAGCGTAGTACCAAGGCAGGACGTCGGCGTCGGGTCACCGTGGAGAACGCTCGGGCCATGATCCCCGCCCGCGGCAACTGAACAGGTGACGTGACTACAAAGTTTTGATAGACATTATTTTTTTAAACTGCATTTTGCACTATTCATGTAGAGGATGTATTTTTGCCATTTAGCCTGGTTTCCTCTCAGTCATTGAAGTTTGTAATACTTAAAAGTCACACCTTCTGACCAAAAAAAAAGTCATTTGAAATTACTTGCTACGAGATACTCTTTTGTACTCTTGGATTTAAAGCCTTTGACACAGTAAAATAGTATTACGGAGATGAATAAAATGGACAAAATGCTCTTAAGCCTATTCATTGTGTTGTGTGTAGAGTTTTCAGTTAGAAATAGGATTAAGTTACTTGTCATCTTTCACAATTCACATTTGTTTTCCCACTCCTCCATTAATTTTAATGCGACTTGAGATTCATTTTTCCACACCCATATATCAAAAAGCACTTCTGATTGGGGAGGGGGGGACCTTACAAAAATGTCCTTGAACTTAATGTGTGGCTGTTACTTGGCTAGTATTTTTTTTTAACTTAAAGATCAACCATTTCTAGGTAGCAATACAATTCATCCTAATTTTTAATAACAATTTACTGTGTTTACTTTGAGATCACTGAATGATAAGTTGTCATCTAAAGAGAGTATGAGCACTAGTTTTTTTTAATTTACATGATAAGCAAACCTACTGCTGCTTTCTTCCTTGAGCCCCTAATTTTGAATTCCAAGTCCATCAGTTTGCTTGACTCTGCTGATCTGCCTTTTACATTTTTTTTGAGGCTTTGTGTCAGTACACAGAGAGAGAAAGACACTGCCAGTTCGTCCTTGATGTTCTGAGTCACCCCTGCAGACTTTGTGTTGAAAAAAAATTAAAAGACTTATTTTCCCCTCAACCTAAAGTTAACCCTCTGAGCAATAGTTTGTAGGGTTTGTTTTGTTGTGTTGTGTTGTGTTTTTATTTGACTGCCAGAACTAGATAAAGACACTGTATGAAATGAAGTCTTGAAGACTACTGAAAGTAATTTTTCAAATTAGTGTCTGGATTGTTGAGCAATGCAACATTTTTGTTGTTTCTTTGCATTATTATAAAGTAGTGAAGTGATCACTGCTAGAACTGTAGAACTCTAATAGTTCTTCCTAGTTAGGTCATTTATCTTCATAACTCTATCGAAAAAAGACGCTCGTGTTAGTTATTTGGCTCATGCAGACAAACTTGATTTTTTAGTATGGAAATAATAAATCCTGATCCGAGTGACTGACTTAACCCAAACCTTCCATTATCCTATTGCTGTTTTTCTGTGGCTTCCGTTTTAATATAGAAATATTTCAGCACAGAATAATAAAAAGCATAGAATTGAAGTTGGCCCAAGGATGACGAAACAAGCCACAAGAAGAACCCGTTAGGTGAGATTTTCTTCATCTAGAAAGATCCATTTAATAGATGACTTTCCGGGCAAAAGGCTTGACATTATGAGATGTTCTTTGATCCCATAGCTTAGAGCAGTTGCCATTGAATATTGCATTTGATATCATCAAACTACTTCAGATTATCAAGTTGTCACCACTGAATTCTCTAATTGACGAGGGGCGCTCCGTCGTTATCTAAGTCTAGAGATGGTGATGGGACTCCGATTCATCAGCCTCTCCTCGGAGGTGCACGCGGGTTCTTAGGCCGTGGAATTAAGTCAGATGGATACGTTTTGTTATATTTATTGAGGACCTCATTATTTTAGTGGAAAAGTCCTGCAGGCAGCCTGGCCCAGTGGGAATAGGCTGGCCTCCGAGTAAGGATCTGTAGGTTCAGAGCCTCACTCTGAGGCGGATAGCCGAATAACACGGGGCGCCTTTGTCCATTTCCTCTATATAAAATAGTCATCCCTTCAGAGTGCAATTCACATGATGGTTACTTTCAAGGTTGCAAAGTACTTTATCAACATTGGAGTGAAAATCTTATGAACCTTAAAACAATAGATTGAAATTTGAAAATAATGTGTTAACTACCATTTTCTTGGGCACTAAGGTTTAACTTTGATACTTTCTCACAAGAACCCTTTCAGGTACATTTAAGAATCATGCCCATTTTACAGATGGAAAAGAACTCTCAGAGAGGCTCCAGGGACGTGGTTGATGGTATTAAAGCTTGTTAAGTTTTGGAGCAGAGATTTGGATCTGGGTATCCTGACCCTTAATTCACACCACTCCATGATGAGCTGAAGGAAGCAAAACCGCAGCCACTATTCAGATGGAGAAGGAGTTGGTGTTTAGTTAGTGCTCCTCTCTCTGTGGGTTCCCATCTTAAGGGACAAACTAGCTCCGACAGCCTGGTAGGTTTTCCTTTAGAAGTATCTCTGTCGTCCCTTGAATTAGAGGGAGGCTTTGACAACATTGGATCGCTACATCCTTACATTCCTATCAGGTTTTTGAAAAGGAAAATTAGTGATATTCTCCCATTCAAAAGCAGTTTCAGGATTGACATCAACTAGACCTATATCCGTGGTGAGTACTATTCAGCAGTGCCGTTGTTCTGGTGAGAGGCCTAGGCAGGGAAGCCATAAAAATGTCTTCTTTCCTCTTTTATTAACTTTTCTTAGTGTGTGGTTCGGGTTCCAAATCTTAACAGAAAATTATTACAGTAATAAGAGCAACTTTAAAGCATCGTAATTTCCCGTAGTATTCAAGCCAAAGAAGTGGTTTAGCTTTTGTAATTTTTCTGTCTCCAATGCAAGTTCATGTCACAAGAGAATTATAGCAATACGCTATTTGTTAGGGATGTTATGTAACGTGATATTATGTAGATTGATGTTTTTACTGTTTCAGTTCACTGCAATATGAAGTATATTGCAAAAAGGTGTGATTAGGCATGGCATTCTTCTAGCCACCTCGTTTTAAGAAATTCATCTTAGGATATTTATATATTCAGGTTACTTAAAAAACTTTAGTTACACTTTTTAAAAATTAGCAAATAAGCTCTTTCACTTAATACCAAAAGTGCCTTTCAAAACAGTAAATGCTGAAATTGAAGTTGAGTACAAAACAATTGTCATTAACCTATTTTGGTGCATATTTTATAAGGCTATATATACTGTTTGTTTCTGCATCATTCAGTGGGACAAAAAAAGGGATTATGTTTCCTATTGATACAAAGCATTGAAGTCTTTTCTGGAAATGAATTGTTCCCGAATAAGGATGAAATAAGATGAATAAATAATCAGTTTGACTGTTGGAAAGCTTTCTGCTACTGCAATCAATTTCTTGTTTTCCAAGGCTTTGTGAATTGTTTGTTGCATCATATTAACTATGCTTTGATTGACAAATTTCTCAGAAGGGTGCTTTGTGTATTTTGTATAGATCTCAAGACTACAAAGAAAAGCTTGTTAATGGGTTTCTCAAAATAAAGTTTATAAATTATTTATATTTCTGGCATTTGATTTTCTGAAAGACCATTTTATTATTGCTTAAAATGAGTTCCCTTCAGCTTTCAAATTCTTTCTCAAAGCCTGACTGAGATTTGATAGCTGTTTAACATTGGGAATACTTGAGGTACATATATCACTTGCGCTCTTAAAACTGTATTCTTTGTCCTTTTTCTCATAATAAATAGTTCTTATAATTGTCAACTAAAGGAAGCAATTTACCCTTTGGTCTCAATTAAGTCTTAATTTTTATCTGGCAATTAAACCCATTTCCAGGCACAATCTCTCTTTTAGGCCTCTTAACCCAATTAAGACTTCATCTCAAATTCCAACCCTTCTTACCATTTCATCTTTTACATGCGTTCCACTTTCAAGATCCATTCTACTTCTCCTTCCCTCCTCCCCACTTTCTTAATCTTACTTTGGAGCTATCTTCCCACTTTCAAGAATTTTTACAAAGGACCTGTAATGCTGGCCCTGGATGTAAATCCTTGATTTTAAACTGGGAAACTTCTAGTCCCAACACCTTCACTTTCCAGGTAAGGGAACCTTGGTCCGGAGAAATCGGAACTTTTGAACCCAAGTAAAACTTTTTACATTGCACCACCAATAAGCTGATCACGTGTAGTGTTTTTAGTCATTACATTACTGGACTTATTTGCCACGGTAGTTTGTATGCGGTTACTAAATGAAAAGGGCATTCCTGATCAGCTTCTATAGGTAGATGCTGGATTAGTTCAGACGTAGCCTTATGCCATGCATGGCTGAGAGCCTGAGTCACTTAACCCTCATTTTCCCAATCTAGAAACTATACTGGAGAAGGAAATGGCAAACTTATTCTAGGATGTTGGTCAAGAAAACAACTTTTTGACATTTAGGGACTAAGAAAAACCGAGAAAAATAGACCAGTTTGGGTGAAACATTAATGATTGTCGCAAAGCCCCCCAAAAGATTCTTCAGGACTAATTTACAAAGGACCTAGTGAATCCCAGATGGAAGACTAGCAGGGAATGAGTTCAAATACACAGGCTTTAAGTTAAATTTGAAGTGCTTCCCAAACTGGAATTCTGGAATTTGCTGTTGTGTGATCAGGGTCAGCAAAAAGAATATTTACGAGAGGTCACTACAAATATCAAATGAATGGTCAAGTTCCACGAACCTGAGAAAAACCGACAGACTCCTCTCACAGCCCCATTTATTTGATCTTCATGCCAATCCTGAAGTAGGCAAACCTCTTTTTTCCCTTTATAGGAAACAAGCAATTCCCCAACACCACACAAATAGCACTTCTAGTAAGTGAATGCAAAGGACTTTCCATCCATATCAGAGGGGATTACTGGTCATTTAGATGAGAACAATGACATAGACCACTTCAGCTATTCTATCTATGCTTTTTGTAAAATAAAAACAAACCAAGCCTCCACTTGACAAGTTATTTATTTTCTAATACATTATTAGAAATTTTATTTTTGACTGGACTCCGATTTTGAGGTGGAGGCCCTCAGGGAAGACAGTCGACGTCTCTTGGCAATCTGTTCCTGTCGTTTTTCTTTAGCCTCCTAAGTTAAAAAACAAACAAAACATTTAAAAAATATACTTTGCTAGAAAACTAGAGTAAGGAACTACACTAAGTATATATGATGATGTGTACACACACAACTAACGTGATATACAAAGATCTCTAAAACGTTACCAAATTATTATTTCTCCACCACTACCTCATTAATCCGCAAGATAAAAAAATGGAATTTTCTCAAAATAAGAAACACCACGTACCTTCATTCTCTTAGCCAGAAGCTTGGCATATTCTGCTGCTTCTTCCTTGTTCTTCTGGGTCCGCTGCTTCTTCAAAGCAATGCGTCTACGTTTGTGCTGCAAAACCCGGGGAGTCACCAAGCGCTGGATTTTAGGAGCCTTGGTTCTGGGTTTCTTACCTACAGAAAAGTAAAACTGATGAGTATGTATGTTGTTATGCATGAAGACAAACAGCCTCCCCTTTAACACGATTTTAAAATAAGCAAATGCAAAAAATAAACAGGTGCCCAAAGCATTTTAAATGTACTAATGAAAGATATAAGCAACCACCTTAAAATTTTTAAAAAGCAAAATGCTAAAATTCCAGATTATACTGTTTTTTAAAAATGCCTTCAAACACAGGAAATTCAATTTAAACGAGATTTCCATTTTTTAATCAATTAGGTAAAGAATAGGAGAAAATTGGAAGCCCCTAAATGGTAAAAGCACATACAGTGGAAATGGGAAAAAGTAATCATACTTCCCCAATAAATTTTTTCTTTTCCATCATACATAAAAACTAAAACCACTTAGGAGAATTACAATGCTGGATAAAGCTTTAACAAATTACTTATGTGCTCAAGTGGATTTTATATGAACACAATAATTATTCTGGGGAATTTGTATTCCTAAGCAAACTACATCCTGGGTTAACTTTTCAATTTAATCCTTTGCTCATATTTAATTTATGAAATCAAGATCCACAGACAGCAAGAATTTGCTCTAACAAATGAAAACTTCAGCCCAGATAGAATCTACAAGGGGTTTAAAAAGAAAAGAAGTTAGGCACTAAGAAAATTACTTATACAGCTATGCCAACCAGACTTCTATACACGTGCCCTAAGTAGTCCTCAAACCTTTCTGAGTTCTTATACCAAAAAAAAAAAAGGGGGGGGGGGGCTTGAAGTTTCCCCCCAAAGGTCCTTTTATTAAATGGTTTTTTAATTCACTGCAAAAAAGAATTCCCCATTTTAAATGTTACTATTGGGGCAGCTAAGTAGCTCAGTGGATTGAGAGCCAGGCCCAGAGAAAAGAGGTCCTGGGTTCAAATGTGGCCTCAGACACGTCCCAGCTGTGTGACCCTGGGCAAGTCCCTTCACTCCCAACTGCCTAGCCCTTACCACTCTTCTACACAGTATTGATTCGGTGAGAGCTTAAAAAAAGTATCAATAAAAATATCTTTAAATGTTACTATTTGAGCACAATTCAGGAGCCACCTGGAAGAACCCCAATCCCATCAATAAGTATAGGTATGGAGTAACTAGGTGGAGCGCAATGACTGGAGCCAGGGCCGGAGACCTGGTATACAAATTTGTTGGCACCCTTTTCCTAGCGGCAACAGGACAAAATCACTTGGCCCCACAGCCTACTCCTTACAGCTCTTCTGTCTCGGAACTAAACGTTAGTATTGATTCCGACAAAAGGTTTAAACATCACCTCTTTAAGTGCTTTTTTTAAATCGAAGAGATCTAGAAAGCACATTTTCTTTTTTAATTCATTTATTTATAAAAACTCTACCTTCTGCCTTAGAATCAGTTCCAAGGCAGAGAGTGGTGAGGGCCAGGCAATGGGGGTTAAGTAACTTGCCGAAGGCCACACCACCAGGAAGTGTCTGAGGCCATATTTGACCCCAGGACCTCCTATCTATAGGTCTTACTCTCAATCTAGAGCCACCCAGCTGTCCCAGCATACCCCTTTTTGTAGCAATTTCGTATGACCAGTTAATCCGACAGACAGTGCCTCTATCAATTCTATTTCTTCAACCTTCATGCTCAATCTCTTCCTAACAGATTGAGGGATCGATCCCACTGGCCTGCTGCTGTTTATATTTTCATTCGTGTTCAACTATTTGATCCCCTTTACGGTTTTCTTAGCAAAAAACAAAAAAGAACCAGAGCGGTTTGTGATTTCTTCCTCCAACTCATGTTTACAAATAAGGAAACTGAGGCAAACACGTAATGATTTGTGGTCACACAGCTAGTCTGAAGTCAAATCGGAACTCCAGGCTTCCTGGCTCCAGGCCCAGCACTCTATCCCACCACCAGTAAGTAGCCCACCTTCCCACATTCATTCATTCATAGTCAAGGCTGACAAGTGTTAGCGTAATAATCCCATCCCTGAGCTGCATTTGGTAAGGTAGGTAACACAGGGATGGAAAGGATGTTGGACTAGAGTTGAGTAGATCTGAGTTCAGATCCTGCCTCATTTTCCTAATCCATAAACTGTAAATGGCACCACTTTGCAAGGTTGTGAGGACCAAATGAGAACAAAGCACCTTGCAAACCCTGAAATAAGAATTGCTATTATCTTACTACCTCCCTCTTCTAAAGCCTCTAATTTCCTTATGAGAGTAGAATCCCCTGGGCAGAGGGTAAGTAATCATAAGGTCCTTCTAGACTAAAGCATGGCTTTACAGCCCTAAATTAAATAACAACACTAGTGTGAGGGACATTAAGGTACGTATTAAGTAGCTCTTCTAAATTTCATTAAGAACCATTGATAACACCCACCAGACAGCTGAAAAACCCACTAGCCAAAGGTAGTCAAAGCTCCACTAATACTAAGGAAGTTCATCTCACTAGAAGTGGAAAAATTAATCAGAACTAAAAAGTTCCGCTGTCCTTGGCTACTGGCCCACTGTATGTTCTCATCTTCCAGCTCAGCCCTGGCCCCACCACAGTGAGGCAAACCATCTTCCAGGAGGTCAGGAGCCCCCCCCATCTCTGTACCTTCCTTGTTGAGGGGCTTCCTCACAACATACTGCCGAACGTCATCTTCTTTGGACAAATTGAAAAGCTTTCGGATTCTGCTAGCTCTCTTGGGCCCCAGGCGACGAGGCACAGTTGTATCTGTCAGTCCAGGAATATCTTTCTCACCTTTAAGAAAATGCTGAAAATTAGGACGCTAAAAATGGACTTTTCCAAATCCTTGTCATGGATTTTGATTATCACTGAATTTCTCACTAGTTTCTAAAGTCCAGGTTATGGGGTTAATGGGGGAAAGGTCATCAATATGCCTTTGAAAAAACAAAACTACTGTTCAAAAATGACAACTGTATGGAAACCTGCTCTTTATCAAGAATGCAAAGTATACAACCAGATTTGAGCTTTTTAAAATATATTGTGAAGAAATATATTCAATACCCAATTTTTAAACTATACTCTGCACTAAGAGTCACTTATTCCACTACTTTGAACAATGTAACATTATTTTGCTATCTGAAATTTTGTGGCTAACAATTACTAAAGGACAATGCTCATTAAGACTAATTTATTATAATTGAGCACAAAAAAATAAAATGTGATCAAGAAGACAGAACAAAGAAAAGATTAGAGCCCTGACAAATCATTTACCCTTTTGGAACCTGTTTCTTCAACTGTAAAAATGAATAGTCACCAACAAAAGTTCTAACAAGCTTGAGATTTATGGGGACAGCATATGATCCATAAGGGGAAACAAAGTATCTGGACAATAAACTGAACCAGTATTTTGGAAATTATGAAATAAAGCTCTAAGCATTTCATACAGAGTAACCCAAGAATTAGGAAAAATACAAATGCTTACCTTTCTTTACAATAACCAAGTTGAGAACACTCAAATTGGCATCCACAATACAGCCCCTAACAGATTTACGTTTTCTTTCTCCTGTTCTTCTAGGGCGATAGCAAGAATGGCCCTTACTGAGCAGCAGGCGGACTCGTCCATGAGCCAAAACACCCTGCTTCATGGGGAAACCTTGTTTGTCATTTCCACCACTGATCCGGACCACATAACCCTAGAGGAGATATAAAAACAGTTCATTTTAATACCTTCATTGCTGAAATTTTAACAGAGGGGGAAGAGCTAAGTCTTTCCAATTCAAGCTTTCACCACAAGATCCATTTAAGCACTCCTGCTTTGAAAATTTATTTCAAAATATTTGTATATTTCAAATATACAAAAAAATTGTATATTTCAGATATACAAAAACGTGTATCTGAAGATCATGGAAGACAGGAAGGTAGCAGACCCGTTGAGACTAAAAGCCCATTAAACATTCCAAACCACCAGAAACCACAGGTAACCAACTTGCTTATTTTGAAATCCCATTGCCTTAACACACGTCCTCCTCTACCACTGATTCTCACTGCCTATGCACCGGGGTGGTTAAATATTAAAAATGATATTCCAATAAGAATTCTCAAGTTAAATTCTCACCTTCCACTCTTCACCCAGAGCATCAGCAGAAACTTCAGTGGCCATCCGTTTCTCATAAAAGGTGCGTAGCTTTCGCTCATCATCTACTTCGATGAGTTTCTGACAGCCAGTGGCTGGGAAAGAGATGTTGAGCTGGAAGGGGGAAAAAAACCAATGTAAAAACAGAAAGGCAAAGCATGCTTGGATGCTATTAGGGCAGAAGATCCAAGTCAGACCTCCACCACTTAGTATGTGATCTTTTGAAAATAATGGCTTTTATTTCCATAAATTTAAAACTGGAAAAGCCCAGCTTCTTCATTTTAAGGATAAAACGACAGAACAAGAAAAACTAAGAACTCACCCAAGACCATGTGGATAGCTAAAAGCAGAGCTGGAATTTAAATCTGTCTTCTGACTTGAAATCCAGTGTATCTTTCCTTTATGCCATGCTCCTATTGGAGTCTGTCTCTATAAAAATGACTAGGGGGCAGCTGGGTAGCTCAGTGGATTGAGAGTCAGTCCTAGAGCCGGGAGGTCCTAGGTTCAAATCTGGCCTCAGCGACTTCCTAGCTGTGTGATCCTGGGCAAGTCATTTTACCCCCATTGCCTAGCCCTTACCACTCTTCTGCCTTGGAGGCAATACACAGTATTGACTCCAAGATGGAAGGTAAGGGTTTTTAAAAAATGACTAAACAACCTTTTTAGGTTCCTGACAATCCTGTATTCCTGTGCAACCACTAGTCCTCTTTCTTCTGGTGGAAAAAATATGCCATTGGCTTTTTCTAAGGAAAGACTGTCAGTAGGCATCAGTCAACATTTATTAAAGTCCTGTGTGCCTTTAACAATGGAGATATAGAGAAAGACAAAAACACTGTCTGGGCCAGCCCTTAAGGCTAAGGGCAACTTGAAAAACACCACTATTCCTAGTAGCTTTTTTGTGGTGGCAAAGAACTGGAAATTGAGGATTCCCATCAGCTGGAGAGTGGCTGAAAAAGGTATTTGTGATGAAATACTATTCAGCTATAAGAAATGAGCAGGATGCTCTCAGAAAAAAAGTGGAAAAAGTTCTGTGAATTGACACTGTCAACATGGAAATCTAGGAATCTCCAGTGACAAGGTCAAAACCTGGGGTTTCTACCCTCAAACTGGGGATTCCTAGACTTCCATGTTGACAATACAAAATGAAAAAAGCAGAACCAGAACACTGTTCACAATAACAGCAACATTGCAATTGTAACTGACTTGCAAGTTTTCGGCAATATGATTCAAAACAATTCCGAAAGACTCATGATGAAAAATGCTCTCACCTTCAGAAAGCACTGATGGTATCTGAATGCGTTTTAAAATTTCTTTTTTCTAGTGTTTTCCTCCATAACATGACTAATACAGAAATGTTTTCGTAGGATTGCATATGTATAACATAAATTGGTTGCTATCTCACGGAGGGGAGCGGGGAAGAGAATTATGGAACTCAATTTTAAAAAGCAAATATTAAAATTATTTTTAAGTGTAATTAGAAAAATATTTGAAAGAAAATGTTAGCTAACATTCATTCAGTGCTTACCATGTGCCGGGTATTGTGCTAAAAGTTTTACAAATATTATTTGATACCTGGGAGGTTGGGTTTATCATCGCCATTTTACAGATGAGAAAACTGAAGGCACAGGTTAATTAGCGACTTGCCCAGGGTCACAAGGGTATTAAATATAGTTACGTAAAGTCAGGAGAAAAAAAGTAGGTACTTGCAGGAAGCTAAGAAAAAGGAGGGCGCAGATTCCAAGAGTGGGACAGTCGGGGAAAACTGCGCATGGAATTTGGAAAAAATATATTCTCTCTCAGCTCTCTTTCTCCTTTCAAAAAACAAACACTTGGGTAAGGGCGGTGGGGTCCACGGGTGCAAATTATAGACTCGCTCAGCAGCCACTAAGCCGCGGTCATCACTCAATTGGAATCACCGAGCCCCGAATCTGTGGATTCGGACTGGCCAGATTCCCGCGCCAGCAGGGCCCGGGCCTCCTAGGGCCGAACAGATCGCCACGTTCCCCCGAAGGGACCGCTGCCGAGGCCGCCATAGTGCTCAGGCCGGTGCCGGAGCCAACGCAATCCCCCGCCATCCTCTCTTCCCTAGCGTTTCGGCCACCAATGGCCATCCGCTTCACCCACTCCTGCCTCTCCTTCACACAACGCCGAAGTAAAAAAAGAGAAAGGACGGCAGGGACATAGCCTGGCTCGCACCGAATGTCCCCCTCCCCATTAGGCACGCCTTACCTTCATCTTTGCACAGCCAGCCGCTGCAGACCTGCCACGGGAAAGAGACTCAACTTCCGCTCCCGCCGGGTCACATAGGCTTTCGAAGATCACGCGAGATCTTGCAAGAGGTCGAAGCGTCGGGCAGAGGCGGTGATAGGCGGGATTTCCTGTGAAGAGGATGCAGTGGGAAAGAGCGGATTGCTGGAGGTGAGTTCCCAGGAGCCCTTGCTCTAACAGACGGCTTTCTCTGAAGCCGCGTTTACGTAGAACCCGCGGCCGGTCGTGTTTTCCTTTTCCGGAAGTCGTTCCAACTTTCGGCTTAGAAGCTCAGACTCTGCGCTTCTTTTACTGAGAACTGGAATATCGAGCCTGGCTTTTGGCCACCTGCGAACGGGAAACCCAGGAATTTCAACCTTACCTCCCTAAAACTTGCTTTTTGGTTTCCATGATAATCCTCCCCGAGAGGAAGAGGGGAGTCCTCCTCTATCTGGCACCTCCTACTTCCCCACTTCGCTTATATTCAGCCTTCCAGAATTAGAGGTCTAAATAAGAGACGTTCATTGACCACCTCTGCGTCGTTGAAATATACTACCTGAAATGACCACTTACGTGCTTAGGATTTGTTAGTTTCTTGTTGCCTCGTAGAATTCTTAATTCTAATATTAGTGGAGAATACTTCAAAATTCAGCTCATTGGTCATGTCTTACCTGAAGATTTTTCCTCATCTTCACCTCCAGTGTTATTCCTCGTTGTCACCCCGCCGAGTTATTAAGTTAACAAACATTTAAAGCGCTTAACTATGTACCCGGCAGTGTGCTAAACCGCTTGTTAGTACTCTGAGAATTATTACTTTCTTTTTTATATATATTTACTTATTTCTGTGCATATCTGTTCTCTCGGTTAAATAAGTTTTTTTCGGGGGCAGCTGGGTAGCTCAGTGGATTGAGAACCAGGCCTAGAGACGGGAGGTCCTAGGTTCAAATCCGGCCTCAGCCACTTCCTGGCGGTGTGACCCTGGGCAAGTCACTTGACCCCCATTGCCTAGCCCTTACCACTCTTCTGCCTTGGAGCCAATACACAGTATTGATTCCAAGACGGAAGGTAAGGGTTTAAAATAAATAAATAAGTTTTTTTCAAGGGTGGAAGGTGTCCTTCCCTTCCCCCTCCCCCTTTTGTTTTGACGTTTAAGTCCCAGCGTGGAGCATCGAATTAACCCAATCTTTTCAAAGTGTCCATTTTCCTGGCTTCAACTATCACTTCTGAGGGTAATTTCCAAGTTTCTAACACCCCACAAGAAACTTTATCCATATCTCATATAATAATCAGTAACTCGTTTACATAACATCTTAAGGTTTACAGAGCATTTTCCTCATAAGAACCTCATAAGGTAGGTAGTGAAAGTAGTATCCCTACAGGTTAGGAACTTGAGACTCAGAAGATATGAAGTGAGTTTATCAAAAGCACTCCTATTTCAAACTTTTCAATAAATAGTCAGAAAAATGACACGACTATATGGGATCACTTCCCTTCTGTGGGCCTCAGTTTTCTTAAATTTAAAATAAGGAATTGAGTTAGAGGACCTTATAAATTACTTTAAGGACTCTATACTCCAGCCAAACAGGTCTTCTCACTGCACTTCATATGAAATATTCTATTTCACAGCTTTAAAGTTGGAAGGAAGTACATGATTCCCCGGTATAATACACCTAAAAGTGATTGTGGTAGGCTTGCTTCAACACATCCAGAGAAAAAAGAATTTATTACCTCTTTAGGCAGCCAGATCTACTTTCATATTTCAATTGTTTCCTAGTTTTTTCTGTTCAATCATTTTCAGACTGTTTCTTTGAGGCCTCATTCAGAATTTTCTTGCCAAAGATACTGGAGTTGCTTGCCATTTCCTTCTTTAACTCATTTGACAGATAAAGGCAAGCAGAATTAAAACTTGCCCAGGGTCACATAGCTATTAAGTGTCTGAGATCAGATTTGAACTCAGGAACATAAGTCTTTCTGACTCTCAGCCCAACACACTATCCCTTGTACCACCTAACTGCCCATTGTTCTTCCTCACACAAAGGCTAAATTTACCTCTTCAATTTCCACCCAATGCCCTGGGCCTTCAAGGGATAAACAGAACTCTAACCCTTTCTCCCTGTCTATCATTCAAATACTTAAGAGAGTTATCATTTACCCCTGAGTCTTTTCTGGGAAGTAGGAGGTATTCCAGGAGGACTAACACCTCTGGTGTGAGAGCTTGAAGAGCCCTTTTCAAGGCTGCTCATCGACCTTTAGTGTCCCCCTGTCACTCAACTCTTATCTGTGGCTTCAAGAAGCTATCACTTGAGCATCAGTCATAGCCCAGTAAAATTGACTAAACCAGGTTGAGGATAACCTAGAGACTGCAAATTCATCTGTGAGTTAGGGTGAATGCCACCCCCAAATGTGTGAAGACTTCCTTTGGTGGAATGGGTGGACAAGAATAATTTATTCCAATGGCCATGAAGGTGGCTGAAGTTGATGCTTAGAGCTTGGTCAGACATCAAAGATGCCAAGGTCATACACTAAATCCTGGGCCCTCAGTAGTCTTGGCTTTTGTCTTGCCTCTGGACTTGCATGACTCTGGAAGACAGAGTGAGGTTGAGACTTTGTGCAACTCTGTGTTACTTAAATCCAATTCATGATCAAGTCAAAATATTGTCCTCTGATGTCATTGATCCTCTCTGTAAGAAGGATAAATTACAACAGGTAAACATGTTTAATTCCTCCAATTGATCCTCATGTATGAATCCAAAGCCCTTCAACATCTTAGTTACCCTCCCCTGAACCCTTTCCAGCTTATTAATGTCCTTCAATCATGGTGAACAGAACTGAATGCAATACTCCAGATAAGCTTTGATAGGGACAGAGTACAGTGAGCTGCACTTCCCCATTTCTGGAAGCTTGATAGAGACCAAACTCCAATAACTTTTTTTTGGCTACCATGTTACTTTACTGACTCATCTTGAGCTTGCAGTCAAACAAACAAAGACCAGTTTGTTTGTTTTTTAAGAAACGACATCTAATAACTCTGAAATTGGTCTTTTATTGTACCCATGAAACCCAAGTCCCAAAGCTTTCTAGTATAGTATTCTCCTTATTGGTAGAAACTAATGCCATTTGCCTATTTGGAGGGTAGATTGGGAAGGGGGTGGTAATGGAGGTAAAGAGGGGAGAGGGAGTGAGGGAGGGAGAGAGAGCACTTTGGGCTCATCAGGCTTGCTTAGAGTTTCTTTGGATTCTATTGTTGCTTCAGGTGCTTCTGGCTTCAGGAGAGAAGATGGAAACTGAAAGAGAGCAGCTCCACTTCAGATTGCCAAAGGTAAAATAAAATTCTAGGAAAATGCCAATATGAGAAGAACTCCCCGTTTCTATCACATCCCTCTCCCCAGATGGCTACACTAGAGAGTTCTGGGAACTTCATTTTAGCAGATAAACAGAGGCAGAAGCCTTGAGACCCAGGGATAGTGTCAGGTGACCAGCCTTCCCTACCAGACCCTCCTGCTTTAAGGCTAACCTCTCTCTCCCCCTCATACTGACAATTGGGAGATGACTATTTGTACAGAACCAACATTTTCTACTGGTCTGGTGGGCAAGAGGGAAACTCCCATTGTTTCATCAGGCTCTTCTCACTCTTCCTATTGGCTTGGTTGATTGGTTGGCGGTCTCTTGGTGGAGCTGAGCTTTCTTGTTCCCAATAGGAGCTCCTTTCCTCTGTAGTGTGTGTGTGTGTGTGTGTGTGTGTGTGTGCGTGTGCTTTTTTTGATTTGTTTCACTATGGACTGGATAAATGGGTTTCTTTGTTACTTCCTATGTGTATTCATTATGGAACTATTATTTGGTGGGAATAGATTCAAGCCTTGGCTATAAAACTGGGGTCCTCCTCCGCCCATCAAGAGTGATAGACTAGAAAATAGTTAGAACCTGAAAACCACACCCTCTAAACCAGGGATCCCCAAACTACAGGCCACATGCAGCCCCTGAGGCCATTTATCCGGTCCCCACTGCACTTCCGGAAGGGGCCCCTCTTTCGTTGGTGGTCGGTGAGAGGAGCACAGTATGTGGAGGCACCGATGACATCGCTCACATACAGCACTACTTCCAGTGACATCATCCTTTGTGTGTTGCCTTGTTCTGAGAGTAACTGAAGGAGAACGAGGTGCCATGCAAAGGATTATGTGGCTGCACAATGGAAGATGTCAGCATGGTGAGCAGCGATCTGGGGGAGGGGATTCCACACGGTGTCTACGGCTGCCGGGTATGGTGGTGGCAGTGATGGGCCTGTGCAAGGTGTGACAGGCCCATCCCAGCCAGCGCTGCAGCCTCCGCTATCCCAGATAGTGTATACAGATTTGTTCATATTTTTTTTATAGTCTGGCCCTCCAACAGTCCAAGGGACAGTGAACTGGCCCCTGTGTAAAAAGTTTGGGGACCCCTGCCCTGGACTAAAAATATTTAAGAGAAGAAATAGACATACTTGTAGCCTAGTACTCCCTCTCTCCGAGGAGAGCAGTGGCCAAGCTTCTGGTCTTATCCTGATGCTTCCCTTCTGGCAGGAATTAAATTAAATTAGAGAAGAGTAAAGTGAAGAACCAAAGATTTCTATTTTCTCCCTTTGAGCCACCAATGATATTCCTGCAGTATATGTGGAAAGATAGGCCTCATTACTCCCAAGTGCAAGACTTTGCATTTATTCCTTTTTAACTTCATCTTACTTAATTCAGATTCTTTTGTCAAGATTATAACTTCATCCAACTACATTAGCTATCCCCCCAATCTTTGTGTCATCTGCAAACTTTGATGAACATACTATTTTATTTAAAATATTGATGAAAATGTTAAATAGCATAGAGCCAAAAAGATTCCTGGGGTATTACACTGAAGATAACAATGACAAAATAATTTAAGCTTAATGCTGCAGGTCAGTGGATAGAGTGCCAGGCCTGGAGTTGGGAAGTCCTGGGTTCAAATCTGACCTCATATACTTCCTAGTTGTGTGATCCTGGACAAGTCACTTAATCCCAATTACATTTTTATTTATTATTAAGAAAGAAGGTAAGAATTTTAAATAAGCAAACTGAATACTACAATATTATATTGACCAGGATTGACCTCAAAGAAGAGATATGAGAAGATAGCTCCCTACCCTACTTCTTTTGCAGCAGTAGAAGATTCATCGGTGTGAAATACTACATATTTTTTAAAAATATCATTTAGTCTCATGAAACTCATTTTTCTTTTTAAAAATTTTGTAAAAAGTAACACTGGAAGGACAAGAGGAAGAAATACAATAAGACATGTTGCTGGCATGAAAGAAATAAAATTTATTCTTCAATGCTTTTTAAATTATACATGTATAGGTCTTTCTACTCTGTCTGTGATCTCTGTACAGTATTTGCCTAATAGTGATATCACTGGGTTGAAGGGTATTTACAGTTTAGGGAATTTTTAGTATCCAATGAATTTTTTTTTCTAAATCCTTAACTTTTATCTTAGTATCAATTCAAAACAAGATTGGCAAGGGCTAGGCAATTGGGGCAATCACTTAATCAGGATTACATAACTAGGAAGTATCTGAGGTCACATTTGAACCCAGGTCCTCCCACTCAGGTCTGGCACTATCTACTATGTTATCTAATCCACCCCTCCGCACCCTACCAAATGTTAAAAACGACCTAGAAGAAGGCCTTTAACCTATACCCTCCATGGAAAATTTTTCTGAGGAGAAAAGGTATAATAGGGCATGGAAGGATTGCAGCTTGTCTTGGTGGAAGAAGTTCCCACATTCAGGAGATCATAAATCTGTTGAGATATTGAAGGGTTTGTTTATTTTAGTCTACATCTATGATTTTATTGACATAAGAAATTCCTCCTACCAGTATAAATCAATATTTTCTTTGCAATTTATAGTCTTAGAAATTTGCAGAGGGCCCTAAGGGATTCATTGATTTTCCCAGGGGTATACAGACATGTGGCAGAGGTAGAACTCAAACTCGAGTATTTAAAAAAAAAAAACAACACCTAACCTTCTGACTTAGACTTGATGCTAAGTATAGAAAAGGCTAGGTAATTGGTGTTAAATGACTTGCCTAGGGTTTCACACAACTAGGGAGTGTCTGAGGTCATATCTGAACCCAGAACTTCCTGTACTCCAGGCCTGACTCTCTATCCACCAAGCCATCTAGTTGCCCCTTAATCAGTGTTTTTGATGATATACTTCTTTTTTCCTGGGAGATTAAAGAAATTTAAACTTACCTTTTATCCACCAAAGCAAGGATTTAAATACTATTCTCCTTCACATCCAATATAGTCAAATTAGAACTGTTTATCAAATTAAATATTCTACCTCTTACTTCTCTGCATTTCCTTAAATAATTCTTTGGAATACAAATACATTGCCTCTCTCCACCTCTCAACATCCTTGTTTCTTTCAGAGTCTACTCTGTCTCCTCCTTGATGCCTTTCCTGATTCTTGTACACACAATATAGCAGATATCCGTCTCAGCTCTGGATCTTCCTCACTTCTCGAGGTTCCATGTATGGTGTTTGAGATGATTATAAAAATTCCAGATTCCCACTCCAATGAAGGCCTTTTGAAGGCCTGGACAGGTCTCAAATCAAATAGCTTGGCTGGTGATCCTACCAAATATCTAAATAAAACAAAAAAGAGAATAAGATAAATAATAGTAGGGATCAAACACTGGAATCATTCTCATACATTCCTCCCCATTAATGCAAAAAGGTCATTGTTTCTGCAGAAAAGGCATTTCTCCTGTACAATAAAATGAAGTGGAAGAAAAAGTCAAGTGCTCAGGATTTCCTTTTAAGTTTGGCCTTACCAATATACCCAGAGACCTACTGTACAGCTTCTGGAACATAGACATTCACTCCCCTGGGTTTGGGATGCTATTGCTATTTTATCCAGACAGTTCTTCCTCTTTATAAAAGACTAATCTGGCTAAATACACCTAGTGTCTGATACTCTCTGCACTCTAGTATACTGGTTATAACCTGACATACCCTGTACAATTTAAAAAAAAACAAACAACCTTTTGCCACTATGTGGCAGACAGAAAACCACACAGTCTATAAAGAGAATAAAACTTAAAAGAAGAAAGGGGGGGGAGAAGGAAAGAAGGAAGGAAGGAGAAGAAAGAAAGAAAGAAAGAAAGAAAGAAAGAAAGAAAGAAAGAAAGAAAGAAAGAAAGAAAGAAAGAAAGAAAGAAAGAAAGAAAGAAAGAAAGAAAGAAAGAAAGAAAGAAAGAAAGAAAGAAAGAAAAGAGAGAGAGAGAGAAAGAAAGAAAGAAAGAAAGAAAGAAAGAAGAAAGAAAGAAAGAAAGAAGGAAAGAAGGAAAGAAGGAAAGAAAGAAGAAAAGAAAGAAAAAAGGAAGGAAGGAAGGTAAATAAGTCCTCTTTTTGCTTTCTTTTTTTTCCCCTTCTCTCTCCTACCTCGTCTTTCACCTATTCCCACTACTAATCAGTACAGTTGGATGAGCAGACATTTCAGATTGTCTTTAGTCTTCCTAAAGCTCAGAATTCTTGATGTCAAGCAATACCCCAGTCGTAGCCTCCCCAAGAGCAAGGATCACATGCATGTATTACTATGTGGTGCCCGCTCCCTTTTTCCATCAGAGTAAGTGAAGAGCCTAGTCAAGCAGGTTAAGAGGAGGTTAGGGACTCTGGGTCATGAGGTCCTGATAACCGTATGAGTGAAAGTTAATGTTTATTGTTGCTAACATCCTGTTATTAGCGGTCATGACACGTTCCTTAGCCAATGTTTTCTGGCAGAACAACAACCAAGAATTCTGGCATCCAAGGAAAACTGAGTTCAACCAGCAGGATACAGTAGAAGACAATCCCCCCTCTGGTGGATATGGAAATGCTATAAGAATTGAGTGGCTTCAGAGGGTCCAAACTCAGTCTTCCGGTGTGGAGTAGAGGGAGAGGAGAGGAAGTAGGGTAGAGGAACAGCTACAGGAATGCCCAGCCTTAGCCCTCTGAGGGCAAAGCTTAGCCTCGTCACATTTTTGAAGGTGATGGCTGGGCTCTTTAGAGACTCTGGCAATAAGACTTTGAGTTGGGCATTTATATCACAGGGTGGCTGGGGCTGCCTGGCAATGGTTTGTAAGGTACTATGAGAGTGTGTGTCCATTGGGGGATGAGGGAAAGTGACTGCTTCCAAAGGTACCTTGGCGCAACATCCTGTTTACCCATTCTGGGTACAAAGGCTTGGGAGCATCCTTCTTTCTTCCTGCAAATCACCTGAAGTAGAGGTATCCCGGCTCCTCACTAAATCTTCTCTCTCTATTTTGCCCTTGATTCATAACCTTTCCTGCTTCTTTGATCCCTGTATTTCTCCTTTCTCACTGACCCTTTTTAAAAAAACACTTTCCTTCCATCTTAGAATCCATACCGTGATTTTGTTCTAAGGAAGAAGAGCAGTAAGGGCGAAGCAATGGGGGCTGCATGATTTGCCCAGGATCATACAGCTAGGAAGTGTCTGGGGCAAAATCTGACCTCAACACCTCTTATCTGTAGGCCTGGCTCTAAATCCACTGAGCCACCTACCTAGCTGCCTCCTCCACTGCCTCTTCATCTGGTTTCAGATGTTCTCAAGTCTCCCTAATCCTAAAAAAGATTGTCTTTTACCATCTATCACTACATCTTTCTCCTCTTCCACACGACTGAACTTGAAAAAGTCGTCTGTACTCAGGGCCTCCAACATTTCTTTAGCTATAGACTCTCTCTTCTACCTCCTGGCATTCTGACTTCTATGTCCACCATTCTGCTGACGCTTCTCTTTCAGAAGTCAACAATGATTCTGTTAACTTTGCTAATAATCAAACCCCTTAGCCTTGAAAAATAAGAAATTGGCTCTTACTCTCAGTAATACAATGATCCAGGACAACTCTGAGGGACTCATGACAAAGAATGTTCTTCACCTCCAGGGGAAAAAACTGGGAGTTGGAATGCAGATCGAAGCACCCCATTTTTTCATTGTAGTTTATTTGGATTTTGACTTGGGGGGTTGGGGTTTATACGATTATTCTCTTGCCAAAATGAACAATATGGAACTATATGTTGCATGATAATACATGTAAAACCCAGCCTGAATTGTTTACCAGCTCTGGGAAGGGGGAGGGAAGGGAAAGAGCCTAGAACTTCAGAAAACTCATACATGTAATTGGTCGCAAATTTTCTTAAAAAGCCTCAACCTCATTGACTTTTTTGCTGCCTTGGGCCCAGATGACCACTGATTCCAAGATAGAAGGTATGGGTTAAAAACAAAAAGCTGGGAAGGATGAAGCCAAGTGAGAAAGGGCTTTAACTGTCAAATAGAAGAGTTTTCTTTGACCCTGAAGGAAAGAGGGAGTCACTGGGATGTATTAAGTAGGAGGCCATGGTCAGACCCACGCTACAGGAATTTTACCATGGCAGCTATGTAAAACATGGATCAGAGAAGGCAGAGATTTGAAAGAGGGAGACCAGTTAGGAGATTATTGTAGCAATCCAACTGAGAAGAAGTTTGGGGAGCCTGTCAGTCTGCCTTCATGGCTGGCACAATCCTTTTCTTGCTTCTGCCTCTTGGAGCTTCTTGGTGAGGTGCACAGATTTGGTTCTATACAGCACATGCTCCTATCAAGTCTGGAAAGCTGGATCTATTTACTCTAACTGTAATCTACTAAAGTCCTCTCTTGTGCTGCCCTTTGTGATCTTTGTGTCATTTGATGAATGTTCCCCTTCTGTTTTCCAAAACTTCAACTTTTCTGAAATTCAAACTCTCCTATAGACAAAAAGACCTTTGAGGCAGCTCTCAAGACTTTGCGGATTCATTCTCCCTTTTCTGCAATTAAAAAACAAACAAACCCTACTCACCATTCCCAGCTTGGTGAAGGGGGATGAATTCATTTCATCTCTTCCCTGTCCCAGGGTACAAATTGCACCCCACTTGAAGCCTGCCTCTTCCACTGAGTCTATTGAAACTGGGGATCAAAACACATCTCCAGTCATGCCCCTAGTGCATGGCAATATAACTTCCCAAAGAACAGAAAAGGGAATAGCACATGAAAACATGAATCTCCAGTACACATAACTTAGAGTTTGAAGGTATTATTGGGTTTTATTATTTATTGGTATATCTCAAATTTAACATGGTAGTGACTATTGCACAGATTTGCAATTTCTCTCTTTTGTTTTTTCCCTGTTTTTGATCATAAACTTGAAGAATATAGAAAAAGAATGATCATTTCCAAATTAAAAAAAAGAAAAATGAAGAATGTTAAATGAAACTATGAATCTCTATTATAGAACTTATTTTTTAACTATATAATACATTAAAGATGCTAGTTCCAATACACTATGCCTGTTGTCTCTTTAATTTCTTCCTATTTGTTTTTTTTTTTAAAACCTTCACCTTCCATCTTGGAATCAATACCGTGTATTGGTTCCAAGGCAGAAGAGTGGTAAGGGCTAAGCAATGAGGGTCAAGTGACTTGCCCAGGGTCACACAGCTAGGAAGTGTCTGAGGCCAGATTTAAACCTAGGACCTCATGTTTCTACGTCTGGCCCTCAATCCACTGAGCCACCAAGCTGCCCCCTCCTATGCCTTTTATAAATGTTTCAGTGATGGACTTATCTTTCTTTTATTTGGGGGGTGGGGGTGGGACATTGCTATTACTACCCTATTTCCCTTGGATGACACTAAAAACAACTTTCCTTTTTTCTTTAAACAAATCATTATAGACAGGCAAAACAATTATATGTACTGGTTGTGTCTGAAAATGCAAAGATGGAGACTGGAATCTGTTAGGGGTAAAATTAGGGGTGATGAGACTGAAATAATTATATTAGTAGTCACTAGGGATTTAAATTTGATCCCAATGAAATACTCAAGTCAGTATGGGATTTTATGGTGGTTTATTTACAATAGAAGGAAGAAATTAAGAAGAAGGAAAAGAGGGAAAGGGTAGAAGATCTGCTCTGGCCTGGCCTAAGCCAAGGGGAGTGCAGAGGCCTCAGCCAAGGGGCCTTCTCAGAAGATTAAATCTAGCTCGGCTTCCAAACACGAGGCTTCCTCCAAGTTGAGGGGCCTCCTCGGAGGATAGTGCCTTCAGAAGGTCAAGGAAAAGAGAGGTCAGTCTTATCACTCACCAAGGTAAATTCAGGGAAACCACCTCACCTAAACCAGGCTACAGAGCTCCTCCCAGTAAACTCCCAAAGTGCCAAAGCCACAAGCACACCAAACACCTCCAAAAGCTCCCAATACCTCGGAGAGAGAGCTCTCAGGAAGTGACGTAAAATATATAGGCAGTTCTTTACATCACTTCCTGTGTCTCACATGTACCATGTAAATCTAAAATTCACAACTCCCATGTCTGAGGAATAGTGAGAAGACTAGTTTGCCTGGATGGATGTATAAGAAGGGGAGTAATATGTCATAAAGCTGGAAAGGTAGGTTATGATGGACTTTAAATGCCTAAAAAGGGAGTTTTTATTGATTTGATTTGGATGTAAAAGATTACCAAGTAGTGAGATTAGAATTTTATAAGGATGATATTAGAAATTATGTCTTGTGTTAGTTTAGAGATAACAAGTAGAGAAGCTGGCTTGAGAAAGAATTGGAGTTTGAAACAGAGTTGAGACAGTGTCACTTTCAAATATTGACAGTATGTGTGTGGGAGGGGTAATAGTTTTTCTGTGGCAATTGGTCTCTGAGAGTTACACTCTCTTGGAGTGCTGGGAGCAAGTGACATCTTTTTTCTCTCTCCTCACTGTCTGAGGTAAAAGGAAAGGAGGGATAAACCTGAAGGAGCTAAGTGATTTTCCTTTTCCAACTTGGGAAACACTAGTGACTATCTATTTCTGTCACATAAATTGATTTTATACCTGAAGACCTCGTCTTTAGTTTGGATTCTGAGTCTGTAAAGACTGAGTCCTAACTTGGTTATTGCTGAGGCTCAGCCAGCTAGCCTTTGTTATTTGTATAACTTGGAGACAAAATTAAGAATTATATACTTCATATAAGGATAATAGTATTTAGTTTATTGTAGAATAGTGAAAATTTGGGTTAATCAGATCAGGAAGGATAAGTGTAGCCTGTGGAAATAGGAGAAGCAGTTCCTTGTGGAATCAGGGAGTTTTATTTTGGTGGAATTAGAATCCCTTAGAGTTAGAAATCCTTTTTTTATATCCTTATATTCTCAATAAATAGTTCATTTTTATATGATAAGCATCTCCTTAGCCTCCTTACGCCTGGCCCTGAAGAGAAGTTCACTTATGAGCTTCACTTCACTGATATAAACTGAAGATATTTTGTAAGCACAACAAGCAGAGTATCAAATCAGTTTATAATCAATAATCAATTCATTGCCTATTATTTTTACAAGTTAGAGAGGTCCTTCAAAGTACTTTCATGTTAGAACTGGACATGTCCAAAGAAGGTAAGATTATACAGATAATGCAAAATCTTCTCAGTTCATTAAAGAGCTATTTAAGTTTTGAAACCATGGACTTTGCCAAACAAGCTTCAGAAGATTTACTGAGGACAGCAAATATTGAAATTAAGGGAAGAATGTAAGGATGTCACCACTTTAAAATTTAAGATTCCCTCATACTTTAACCATATGAAAACAATATCAATCATAATGTTATAATTTATTTTGAATTACTATTTTTCCCAATTACATGTACAAATATTTTTAACATTGATTTTTAATTTTTTAAAAATTTAATTAATTAAGGATATTTTTCCATTGTTACATGATTCATGGTATTTCCTTCCTCTCCTCTATCTCCTCTCCCATAGCAAAAGAGCAATTCCACTGGGTTTTACATGTATCATTTATCAAAACCTATTTCCATATTATTAATATTTGCAATAGAGTTAACATTCATTTAAAAATTTTTTTTGAGTTTCACATGCTCTTCCTCCCCCTTCCTCCATCCTGAAAGAGTAAGCAAATTAAAGCAGGTTATACATGTGTTATGATGCAAAACACATTTCCATATTAGTCATGTTGTGAACAATGACATTAAATAAACCCACTAGGAACATAAAGCAAAAAATTAGTATGCATTGATCTTTTTTTCAGATGCCAGCAGATATCCTCTGAAATTGATCAGACATCCCTTCTTTTTGCTCATAGTAATCACTTTGTGAAAGAAAACACAACCTCACTATCAAACACAAGGAAAAATAAAGTTTTAAAAAGTATATTTTGAACTGCATTGAGACTCCATCATCACTCCTTTTTCTGGAGGTGAATAGCATTTTTCATCCTAAATCCTTTGGAATTGTTTTATATCATTGTATTGCTGTGAATAGCTAAGTCACAATTGATCACTGTAAAATATTACTGTCATGGCAATATACTTTGCATCACAATCATATACCACAATTTGTTCGGTCATTCCCCAACTGATGGGTATTTTCTTGATTTCTAATTCTTTGCCACCATAAGAAGAGCCGCTATAAATATTTTTGTACATATAGGATCTCTTCCTTTTTGAAAAAAAAAATACTCTTTGGAATACAGATCTAGTATTGTTGGGCCAAAAGTTATACACACTTTTATGGCCCTTTGGGTGTGGTTCCAAATTGCTCTCCAGAATGGTTGAATCAGTTTACAATTCCCCCAACAGAGCATTAGTGCCTCAATTTTCTCTCTCCAACATGTCATTTTCCTTTTTTGACATAATAGCCAACTCTCAGAGTTGTTTTAATTTGTATTTCTCTAATCAATGCTGATTTAGAGTATTTTTTCACATGACTATAGAGATCTTTGATTATTTTTTTCTGAAAACTGCCTGTTTATATCCTTTGATCATTTATCAATTGAGTAATAACTTTTATTCTTAAATATTTGATTCATTTCTTTATGTATTTGAGAAATAATACTGTTAGAGAAACTTGCTGTAAATTGTTTTCACTATTTTCTTTCTCTTTATTCTATTCTCTGTCTTTAAACCCTGTCCAACGTCAAAATTGTTTTCTTTCTGACCACTACCTTTCCCAAAATGCCCTCCACTCTATCAATGCTGCCCTCTATCAGTGTTCCCCCCTTATCCCTTTTCTTATTCCATTTCCCTCCTACTTTCTTGTTGGGTAAGAGAGATTTCTATAGCCAACTGAATACATATATTATTTCTTCTTTGACCCAATTCTTAGGAGAGTAAGGTTCAAGCACCACCCCCTCCACCTCTCCTGTCTTCTCCTCCACTATAAAAGCTCTTTCACATTTTATTTGAACTAATTTACCCCCATTCTACCTATCCCTTCCCCCTTCTTTTGTTTTTCTGACTATTGCTCCATGATCTTTAAAGTGCTTATTTTTAGTTGCTTGCAATATTTTCTTCTTGATCTGGCAGCTCTGGAATTTGTCTATAATATTGCTGGGAGTTTTCATTCTTGCAGGAGATGATTGGTAGCTTCTTTCAATTTCTATTTTACCATCTTCTTCAAAAATATCAGGGGATATTTCCTTGATAATTTTTTTAAAAGATGATGTCCCCATGTTCTTATTTTGATCATGGCTTTTTGGTAGTCCAGTATTTCTTAAATTATCTCTTCGATATGTATTTTCTAGCTCAGTTTTTTAAAAGAAGATATTTCACAATTTCCTCTATTTTTTTCTTCTTCTTTTGATTTTGTCGTGGTTTCTTGATGTTTTATGGAATCATTAGCCTCCACTTGTCCAATTCTAATTTTGAAGGAATTATTTTCTTTAGTGAACTTTTGTACCTCCTTTTCCATTTTGCCAATCCTACTTTTTAAGGAGTTAAAAAAAACAACCAACCAACCTTTATCTTCCATCTTGAAATCAATGCTAATTAGCAGTTCTAAGGCAGAAGAGCAGTAAGGGCTAGATAATTGGGTTAAGTGACTTGCCCAGAATCACACAGCTAGGAAGTGTTTGAGGACAAATTTAAACCTAAGACCTTCAATCCAGCTACCCCCAAGTTCTTTTCTTCAGTAAATTTGTATTTACTGAAAATTACTGAAAAAAAATTGTAGTAAAATATCTTTTAATATTTGGCCAATTTTTCTCTTTAGAAAGTTTTTCTCATCAATGGATTTTTTGTGCCTCTTTTTTCATTTTGACTATTCTGGTTTTTAAGGTATTTTTTCTTCAGTGTTTGTATGTATGTGTGTGTGTGTGTTTGTGTCTCCTTTACCAAGCTGTCAACTATTTAAAAAAAAAAAATCCTTACCTTCTGTATTAGAATAGATATTTAAACTATAGGTTCCTCACGCCTAGCAAATTGGCTAACATGACAGCAAAGGAAAGTAATGAATGCTGGAGTGAATGTGGCAAAGTTGGGACATTAATTCATTGCTGGTGGAGTTGTGAATTGATCCAACCATTCTGGAGGGCAATTTGGAACTATGCCCAAAGGGCGATAAAAGACTGTCTGCCCTTTGATCCAGCCATAGCACTGCTGTGTTTGTACCCCAAAGAGATAATAAGGAAAAAGAATTGTACAAGAATATTCATAGTTGTGCTCTTTGTGGTGGCCAAAAATTGGAAAATGAAGGGGATCCCCTCCAATTGGGGAATGGCTGAACAAATTGTGGTATATGTTGGTGATGGAATACTATTGTGCTCAAAGGAATAATAAAGTGGAGGGATTCCATGGGGACTGGAACAACCTCCAGGAATTGATGCAGAATGAGAGGAGCAGAACCAGAAAAACATTGTACACAGAGACTGATACACTCTGGTACAATCGAATGTAATGGACTTCTCCACTAGTGGCAATGCAGTGATCTGAACAACTTGGAGGAATCTATGAGAAAAACCACTATCCACATCCAGAGGAAACACTGTGGGAGTAAAAACACCAAAGAAAAACAACTGCTTGAATACATGGGTTGAAGGCATGTTGTTGAGGATGTAGACTCTAAATGAACGTCTTAGTGTAAACAACAACATGGAAATGGGTTCTGATCAAGAATGAAATTGCGTGTTGGCTGCCGGAAGAGTGGGTGGAGGGGAAGGAGGGAAATAATGTGATTATTGTAACCAAGGAATAATGTTCTAAATTGCCTAAATACACTTATTCAAATGGGGAAAAAAAATAAACTATAGATTCCAAGGCAGAAGAACAGTAAAAACTAGGCAATTGGGTTTAAGTGACTTGCTCAATCTCACATTTCTGATTTAAACTCAGTGCCCCCAGCCTCCCCCCCCTCCCCAACTCTGGGCCTGGTTCTCTATCTCCTGAACCACTTAACTGCCTTTGTCAACTATTTTTTCATGATTTTCTTGCATTGCTCTCATTTAATGCCTTAGCCTTATTCAGCCAGCAAGCACATGAGAGCTCCTAGGCCAAGATCTCTCTTTCTCAATAACCTTGCTTCCCCTCAATGGGAATTCTCCTGGGTTTGTTTGATATTTAGGTTGTGGGTAGTAAATTTAAATTCAACTAATACCATTTGGCCTATCTAATATGAGGACCATGCATTTAGCATGAAGCTGGTAACCTTTGTCTTTCATTCCTGAAGCTACCTCTAGGTCAATGTCCTTTTCATATGTTTAGTTACTAGCAGTAAAAACTCTTAAGAATGCCAAAACTTTATGTACTTGATTCAAAGATAGGGAAAGGGGAGAACTGAACATCTGACCTACTTTCCATGGGGAATCTGGGTGGGGAACCCAGGTTAAAGAAAGGGCAATAGCAATGAACTAAAGAATCAGGTGGACAAAAGCTAAAACCTTTTAGAAGGAGGGAAGATTGAGCTATGTAGACTTAAGCACCTAACTTCTTTCTTTGAGCCTCATTTTCCTCCAGTAAAAGAAAAAAAAGATAATTGGACTAAATGCTCTCTACGAGAGAATTTCAGAATGAAATTTCAGAATGAAACAATGTGGTTTTTTGAGTAGACCTGTGCTCAAGAACTATTTGCAGACTTGAAATTGGCAGGGAGCACAGCTCTTTTTCACTGTAGAGTTTTATAGTGGGAAAATTCTCCAAAAACCATCCCAAATAAATTCATGTTGAATTCTCCCACATGTCCTAGATCTGTGATGGCGAATCCATGACATGTATGTCATGCATAGCCATTTTCGATGACACGAGGCTGCATATGGTCTCAGTGTGCCTCAGAGCATGTGTAGCCATGGCTGTGGGCATGCCCCGGCCTGGGGGGAGAGGGCTGCTCCACATGCTGGCAAAAGGGGCAGGGGGCCAGTGGCAGGTGGTACATGCCAGACAGCTGGGGCTCCCTTGGGGGTGGGGAGGAGGAGCATCGGCAGTGCCCCTAGGCCAGCAGGCTGGGGAGGGGAGGAGAGGGGAGGAGATTGGAGGGGCAGAGCCTATGGATGACTCCAACATGTATAAAAATTAAAATTATATCTTAATAATAAAAATATTACATTTTAAGGGATTTTATTAAATGATCATTAGAAATCAAGGAATAAAGAGGATATAAAATAAAAACCACATGCCCATGGCTGGTTAGCCATTTTCAAAATCCCCACTCACCACCATCACCCCTGGCTGCATGCCAAAAAGAGGAGGCAGAGCCTCAACACCCACTTGCTTTATCCTCTGTCTACAGGAAGTGCATAATGACAGGAAGTCAGTGGGCTCTTGGGATATGTAGTTCTTTTTTTAGGGTAACAGATTTTCAATTATACATTCCCCCTGAGAGCTGAGGAAGACTAGTCTCTCCAATGGGTCTTGTAAAAATACCAACTTTGAAATTACAATAATTTGAGGATAAGAGGAAAAGAGAACAAAACCAAAAATTGCTAGATGCATTGACACAAAGCCAGTTAGGGAATCCCCTTCGGCATAAGAGTATACATACAAAACAAATGTATTCAACCCCACACAGTTCAAATCACCACATCCCAAAGTTCACTCTGGATCTTCTTGTGCAGCTTGTGGTCTGTAGAGTGTGCTAGAGAAAGAATGTTTTGCAACAAACTGAGTGGTGCATACGTCAGAGTGAGTGATTGACAGGAGCATGTGACTAAGAGTCACATGGGAGCCTAAGCCTGGAGATCTGGGGAAAGGTTCTATATCCCAATTGACACACTTCTCTATCCTGGAAGGACCTTGATTGAAAAGACTTAGAAAACAGGTTTCTGCTTCTCCAAATAACAACTGAAGAGAGAGAAATTTTGGAATCTTGCTACTGGCAACTTGAGTAAAGATGATTGAAGACACATTTCACCTCTGGACCTGTTTGGACACTAATCAACAGAAGATCCTGGTCCTTTTGATTGGACTCCATTTGTGAGACTAGGTTATTGGGAAATTTACTGCTTAGCTTAATAAGATAGTTTCAGATAGATTTTTAGATATTAAAGAGTAATATAACTTGTAGAATTTCTCCAAACCCCTGTTCCTTCCTCCTCTTCCCAACCAATAAATCTGATTTTTTTATATGTTCCCTTTTGTTCATTCCTCACCAAATTTCTATCATAACAGGAGGCATCTTCATGGTGCCTTTTCCAAACAATTCAATTTCTGGATTCGGAGAGGTGGCATGTTTCTTAACCTAAAATTACTCTAAAAAAGAATTTAAACTTTGAAATTTAGAATAATTATATACATACAATGGAGGAGTGTCTGGAACTGATTACCAGACACTTTTAGCACCCTGAAAAATATAGCAATGGCTTTACTCACAATTTTTCTCTCTATGTACTTTTCGTGAGACCTTATTCTCAGTGTTAAATAATATCAAAACCAACAAAAGAAACAGATTGGCAGATGAAGTTAGTAGTTCTTGATTGGGTTTGACGTGTACAAAATACCAACCTTCAACTGAAGATTTAGCCAATGAAATACAGCAACAAAAAAGTCACTAATAGGCAGGTTAGTTAAAGAATTCCCCCTCCCCCTCACTTATCTTAGTTCACGGCACCCCACACACCCCACAGAAGTTAAATAATATCAGGACCAACAAATGAAACAGACTGACAGATGAACAAAGAAGTCACTAAGCAGGTAAGTTAAATAATTAGTTTTTGGTTTATTAAATACAGTTATATATTACAATTATACATTTTTGTTATTTAAACTATAAATATTGCAAAATTATGGTTTTTTTCTCAAAGTGACACATCACCAGATTTTTGCTCGGTTTTTTGGCAAATTTTGACATACCAAGCTCAAAAGATTGCTCATCACTGTCCTAGAGGATAGTCCTTTTAATTTCCAACCTCAAGTTGCTATGTTAGGAGAACTTTTTGGTAGAAGTCAATTTGTAGAATACATTTAAAGAGTCTCCTTGTACTCCTTTGTAGTGATTCTATTTTTAAAATTTTCTTGATATAACTGGGACTGTATCTCAGCAAACACTTATCATTAAAAATTAATTAATAGTCATCTTAGTTAAGACTAGAGCATGGTGGGAAGAAGTGGGGAAGCATGAAACAATCAAGGAGTTATTAGGGAAATAATTGGATAGGGTGTCCAGCATTTCTGAGCAAAGTTAAAAAAAATTAATTCTTAAGAAAAGAAAGGTTTCTATTTATTCAGTATTTAATATGAATGTCTTCTAATAAACTTTTTTCTATTAGCAAATACAGATTTAATAAAGGAAAAGAGACAAACATTAAAGTGATAGATGAAGCAATCAAATTAGGAAGTAGCAAGAGATGCCTTTCACCCTTAGCTTGATGCTTTCTATTGTCCTTTTCAAAAATACAGGAATGTTTTAATGTGAAAGGTGAACACACAAAGGGCCTAGGTACACATTGAGGATTTTTTTCCCCACTTGCCTTGGCTCATGATCTTTATCAGAAAATCCGAGAAACTTGATGTATGGCGGCACCCGGAGTACTAAAACCATATCCTCACTTGCAAGTAGGCAGTTAATGTTATGGGGGAAGTGAGGTGACTCCGTAGATTGAGAGCCAGGTCTAGAGATAGGAGATTACTAGGTTCAAATCTGGCTTCAGACATTTCCTAGCTGTGTGAGCCTGGGCAAGTCACTTAACCCCCACTGCCTAACCTTTATTGCTCTTCTGCCTTGGAAACAATACATAGAATTGATTCCAAGACAGAAGGTAAGGGTTTAAAAAAAGAAAAAGAAAATATTATGAGAAGAAAGCAAGCAAACTAGAAACTTAAAAATTTCTAAGTTAATTTTATTGCTCTTTTTTCCACAACATTCATTCATATTTTTGTCTTTGTCTCTCATTTTCTTAAAGAGCTGTCTCCTGTAATAAGGAATTAAAATTAATTTAATTTGAAAATTAAATTAAATTAAATTTTAAATTAAAAAATTAAAGAAAAAGAAAAAATATTTTATTAAAACTGATTCAATAACTGCATTTGATAGTATAGTCAATGTTCCATATGTAATTGTCCTCCATCTCTATAAAAAGAAGAAGTATTTTAAATATTTTTGTTTTTCTCATTCTTTTTATTAACATATTAACATTCTTGGGTCTGCTTATTTTACTTATCATTTATAAAGTATGACTTCCTGTTTTTCTTTCTATTTTTTTCAAACCCTTACCTTCCATCTTAGAATCAAAACTGTGTATTGGTTCTAGGGCAGAAGAGTGGTAAGGGCTAGGCAATGGGGGTTAAGTGACTTGCCCAGAGTCACCCAGCTAGGAAGTGTCTAAGGGCAGATTTGAACCCAGGACCTCCTGTCTCTGAGCCTGAATCTCAATCCACTGAGCCACCCAACTGTACCCCCTGAAATTAGAGACTCTCGAATGAACAACCATTAGTCTAAAAAAAGATAACTAAGTATAAATTCTCAGGTTAAATTATGTATGTATAATTTGGGTTATTTGAACATATTTAGATATTCTTTTCCTACTTCTGTTTGATCATATGCCAACTTTGGAGTTGTTTCCAGCCATATGATAACTCATTTATGAAAGGGCTCAGCGTTTTCATATGATATGGAAAACCCCAAGTTGTCCCTTGTGTGATGACAGCAGTGGGGCAGGGTGTTGTATCTGTTAAGAGAAAAAATATTATCATCTGACATTTATATGGCATTTATGTACTAGATGCTTTACAATTATCATCTCTTTTGATCCTCACAGCAACTCTGCAAATAGGTGCTATTATTATTATCCTGATTTTACATTTGAAGAAACTAAGACAGACAGACAGTAAATGACTTACTCAAGGCCATTCAATGAATCTGAAGCTAGACCTCAACTCAGATCCTCTTGACTCCAGACCTGGCATTCTACCCACTGTGCCACCTTGCTGCCCCCAAAGCATCTCCTGATTCAGACTTCTTGGTTTCAATTGATTAGAGTCTTTCCTATACCTGGTGTCATGGCAAGCCTGTCCATAGTAGTAGCTAGTGCCAGAGGACAGAAATGAGATGAGCTTTCACCCTTGCCTCATTTGTGTTCCCTTTCTTTTTATAATATTGATGATGAAATATAAATTACTCTCTGCTTCTGCTTATTTCACTCTGCATTAGTTCCTATAAGTCTATGGCTCTTTGAAATTTTCTTTTCAATTCTTACAACAAAATAGTATTACTTTGCTACATCCATAAACCATCCTTTGTTTATCTATTTCTGAAATAATAGACAACTTCTAAGTTTCTAGTTGTTTGGCACACAAAAGGAACTATTATTAACATTTTTGTATACATAAGATCTTTGATCTTTTTTGGGGAAAGGCCTAGCAGTGGGATAACCAAGATACAGAGCCCATTCTATTTTGTAACATTTTGTGCATAATTCCAAATTGCTTTCCAGAATGGTTGGATGCTGGGAGCCATCAGGCCATGACGCCTTGACAGAGTTACATGTGGTAGCTAAGGAGGCCACAGAGTGGCCCTTGGCAAGATGTGATTGCCCACTCAATCCCCTTTGCATAACCACTCTCATTAACATCCCTTACCTATGGAATTGATTCAATTACTATGCCCTTAACCTCAAAAGGAATAATGAAAGAGCAAAATATATGTACCCTAATTCTCTAAAACATCAGCAAAACCTCAAACCCTCAAACCCAACCCAAAAAGACTATCATGGGTTAACTACTACTTAAGTACATAATTCCCAGTAAAACTGTAGCTACAATCCAAGCCCAGAACTTTCCCACTTTCAGAAACTTATTCTCATGAAGCCAGCATAAAATTCAATCATAAAGGCCCATACAAAAAGTGCAGGTACACCAAGCTTCATCATGCCTCAGTGACTTGATTCTTCCCCTTGAGAAACTCCCTAGTAAACCCTGAAAAATGATCAGTCTAATATTAAATCTGAATTGTGTTCCCAGTACCTCTCAACTTCAATGATATGATTGCTGAATTGTCTTTAAGAATTTCTGATTATTTCTTTTTATTAAAAGTAATAAGTAAATTTCCTTGATTGTTTGTAAGCTCAAAACTTCTCACAGGGTAATGAGAAAATTAAGTCACCTGTGACAAAATCATCTATCTTATGTGAAACCTTTATGCTGTCAAGAATCTGTAATCACAATACAAGAATATAGAATGTTAATCAAGTGATTTGTTAAAAGTTAATGTATCACTTTTCCAATTATCTGTATTTGGACATGTGTGTTAGGTAATGTATCTGTGTGCCAAGAAAATGGGTATAAAAATAAACACCAAGCCTGGGGATGATGGAGCAGCTATCAGATGCAAAGCATGCCCATGGCTGTAAATATACAGCTGTCTTCCATTTGTTATTTTCTTGCCTGATCGTTTGCCACCTGTCAGGAACCCCTGGAGTCTCGAGTGAGGCTGGACCTTGCCCGTGGCAGTTGGACCTAGTCAGAACTCTATCAACAGAGCATTGATGGATCTGTTTTTCCACAGCCCTACTTGTATTTGACATTTTCTTTTTTTTTTGTCAGCTTTGCCTATCAGATGGATGTGAGGTGGCACCTCAGAATTCTCTAGTTATTAGTGATTTGTGTTTCCTGTCCTTGAGTAGGGTGGAAGAGAGAAATTGGGAAATTGTAAGTTCAAAAGGTCTGGGGGTAAATATTTCTCCTAGCCAATTGTACCAGTAATTATGTTACAGAATTCTATTTTAATCATCCTGTTAATGTACATGCAATTATTTTATACTTAGCATTCCTTTATGTGAGTAGGAATAAATGACTTCTTCCTCATTCACTTCATATAGTATCTTGGGTACCTTTGTTATTTCCTCCCTTTGTGGGAGTCACTAGACATGTGAATCATAATTAGCATCATCTCTGGCTGAAAGTTTGTTAATAAGGAAATGGTTATGGAGGAAAGGGCAGGGATCCTTCTCCAGGGATGAACAAGTCAAGTTTTTGGTACAGGGCAGGGAAGGGTGAGTGTCCCAGCCCCAATGTGCTTAGCTGAGCAATCTCTCAAAAGAAAACAGAATTATACAAACATCTTCCCTAGGGAGATCTTGTACAAATGGTAAAGTGGTATCACTGCCACAACTTTTGGTGAATCAATCATGTTGAGTAGCTGGGCCTTTCTAGATAACCAGGTCACCACCTTTTTTTAGCACCAAAACCCATAGGGGATGTAAAAATTTCAAAATACATATATATCTCGCCTCTTTCACTTGCTACCTATGTGACCTTATGCAAGTCACTTGAGTTTTATGGGTTTCATTTTCCATCTGTAAAATGAGGAGGATTGGACTAAAATATTCCAATGGTATCTTCACACTCTAACTCCATTATGCCTTATTAGAATACGTGTTAAAGGACAATCATGGGGCTTGATCTAAAGTATTTCAAAGCCAAATACTGAAATGATAAAGATGTAATTGTGTGTAGTTAATAATTTCAAAATGATAAAAGTGCTTTGAAGAGGAAATATGAAGCAGAATACTGTACTGGAGGGTTGGGTTAACTTAGGAGGGTTTTCTTGAAATACTAGTTGGAGCAGGCAAGTTTTCTTTCTTCCTGAAGTTAAGGAAAAACCTTTTTTAGATTTTTACCTTCTAAGACAGAACTAATTAATTAATTAATTAATTCCAAGAGTGGCAAGGCTTAGGCAATTGGGGTTAAGTGACCTACCCAGGGTCACACAGCTAGGAAGTGTCTGAGATCAGTTTAGAACCCCTGTCCTCCTCACTTTGGGCCTGGCTTTCTATCTACTATGCTACCTAGTTATCCCAAGGTAAGAAATGATTGACAGCTACAGTAGAGCCCTTCACATATGTGTGAGAACTATGTGAACTTGGGCATACTGGAAACTTGGACTTACCCTGAAGAGTCTCAAAAGGGACTCAAAAGGGACTAACTGAACACTGAAGTTCTCTTAGCTTTCACCAACTCTACCCTGTTCCTCATGCAGAACAGAGCGTTCATCCCCATCAAGGAGGAGAGAGGCCCATACCAATGGGACTAGTCTCTGCCCTCAGGCACTAGCTACCACATAGACAGGTTTGCCATAACGCCAGAACAGACTCTGAGCCGGGGTGATAGGTGGAAACCATCCAAATCCCAAATCAAGTACAAATACCCATTTATTTCCTGGTTTTGTTCATTCTCTCTCATTGACCAAAACAAAAACAAGCCCCAAAGAACGGTGTTGCTTGAAGAATTGAAGATAATTCTCACTAGCACTCTATTTTTGGAGAGAAGAAATTGGGAGGACAGATTTGAGAGATCTCAACTGAAATGCAATAATAAAGAGGATAATGGAAAAAATCCTGTTCTTGCGTTAAAATGAAGTAAAATGAAACGAATGGCTCAAGTACAAGATGGAAGAGGGATGACCATGGAGGACTTCCTGGGAAAAGGCCTAGAGAGTTATACTGAATTGCAGCTCAGTGTTGTATTCAGGCCAGTACCTCCCACCACCATCAACTCCACTCCTGCCATTTTGGTTTTCTTGGGCGGTGGTAGTGGAAGTATGGTAGCTAGTACTGTGAGATTATAATCCTTGTTTAAACCACATTTCTGGATACCACATTTTAGGAGAGCCATTGATAAACTGGAGCCCCTCCAAAAGAAGGCTAACAAGTTCATGAAAAAACTAGAAATGATGTCATATTGAAGACAATGGAAGCAATTTGGAATTTTTACCCTGGATCATTGATACAAAACCAACAAAAACATGAGGCCAGGTTAGGCATAGGAATAGGATTTAGCCTTGTGATGCTTGGCCCCAGAGAACAGAGCTAAGACCAGTGGCGAGAAGTTACAGAAGGGTAAAAGGAAAAAAATTAAGGATCTGAGCTGATCAAAAGAGCACTAGCCATCCGAGTATTACTTAGTACCTATGGGGCCTGGGTTCTGTTTTCTTCATGTGTTGGGGGAAAAGATTGGGGGGAGAGACAGAGACAGAGAGAGACGGAGGGAGAGACAGACAGACAGAGAGGGGGGGGGGGGAGACAGACAGACGGACAGACGGAAGGAGAGACAGAGAGAAAGACGGAGAGAGGAGAGTGCAGCGTTGAACTAGAACCAAATGGTGTATTTTCCCGTGTTCCTAAGTGGAAAGAATACAGATCCTAGATCTAGGTTTAGATTGTTTAGGCTGTTCTGCAGGGCAGGAATTAGTCTGGTTGACTCTTCAACCCTAAGATGCTTTTATTTTACAAAACGTGGATGGGCAGCAGGCAAGTTTAAGTCGATGTTAATAACGGATTAAAGAATTTGACGAGGAGGATAATCGTGCTTTGTTTGTCCCTGGCCTGGGACTAAAGAGGAGCTAGAAGACCCCCCTCCCTG
Source organism: Monodelphis domestica (assembly GCF_027887165.1). Lineage (NCBI taxonomy): Eukaryota > Metazoa > Chordata > Mammalia > Didelphimorphia > Didelphidae > Monodelphis > Monodelphis domestica. The sequence continues at coordinate 278,192,132 of NC_077233.1, read as the reverse complement.
CTGCCTGCCGTCTGCCTGTCCCCGCCTCTCTCTCTGTATGCACCTACATATGCACGTGTGTGCATATAAAATGGACAGGCGCTCCGCTCAAGCCCTTCTTCTTGTCTGGCCTCTATCCGGTCAATCGGCTCGGCTTGAAAGGCTCCCTGGGCCCGGCAGCGTCCTCGCTAACCGCTGGGGGTCCAAAGACAAACCTGGCCCAGTCCCTTTCCTCAGTGGGCTTACCTTTACGGCACATGGGTGGGGGCGGGGAAGATGCCCACGCATAAAGATATACGAGGTGGGGGGGGGGGCACTGCAATGGGGAGATTGGGAAAGCTCGCCATTTGGAGGTGGCTTGGCTTGAGGGCGCCGCAGGTGGTTGTCTCTAGCCTGAGCCGCTTTGAAATGAGAGAAAAGGAATAGAAAAGCCCGAGGCTTAGGGCTACCCTGTGCGGCTTTCCAGTTCCCAGCGACGGTCCGCGGAGACGCTGAAGGGGAGCTGCGGGGTGGGCGTGCCCGAGGTAGCCGCCCTGTGGGTCGGGACGGGGGGAGGAGCGGGGGGAGGGGTCTGTGGGAGGACCGCATCCTACAGGCGGAGAGCTGGAGACTAAGCTCGGGAGGCCGAACATCCGGCCCGCTGGGAGGGCGCAGGGGTGGGAGATCAGGATAAAGGCACAGCTGCTTTCTTCGCTCGCCTTCGCTGCCTGCTCCCGGCTGCCTGTCCCGGCTTTGGCTCTGGAGCAGCCGGCTGCTCAGCTGAATGCTACACGGACGCGGGGAGAGCAGACATCCCCGGCCCGGCCTCCAGCGCGCGGAGCGTCCTAGAAGCCGCAGCTCGGACCATGAGCGCCCAGCATTTCTGGGACCAGCTGCGGGCAGGCAGCTCGGAGGTGGACTGGTGCGAGGATAACTACACCATCGTGCCGGCCATCGCCGAGTTCTACAACACGGTGCGGGGACTCGGAGGAGGGGGTGTGCGTGCGTGAGTGCGGGTGGGTATGTGGAGGGGGCGCGCGAGTGTGCCTGGGCACGCGCGTCCGCTAATGCGCGCGCGTGTGTCCGTCTCCGAGCAGGCTTATCCGTGACGTCCCCGCTTACCTTTCGTGACATCTGGTCGTATCCCTCTCTGCCATCTCTTTCTGTAGTTCTCTGCCAAGTGCCCCGAATGCGCTGGGCTGCCCGGCCCTGCGTCGCCGAGCACTTGGCTCCCACTGACGCCTCGCCCCACTGGGCGACGGTCGTGAAACTCCGGAAAGTTTCACTCGGCGGCCGCTGTGCCCCTTTTAGTTGGTGAGAGGACTCCCAGTGACGCAGTCCCATCCCAATAAATGACTTTTACCTTATAAACGCCACCCCCTTTGGAGTCCTGAGGAAGGAGGAAATGGGGAATTCCGGGAGGACTGGACTGCTTGGAATCGCCACGGAATGGGACAATTACTGGTCAATAAGTCAATATTTATTAAGCACCTCCTGGGTGCCAGGCACTGTGCTAAACGCTGGCGATCCAAAGAAAGGAAAAGCAAGGCAGGAAGAGAGCTAGTCGTAGTAGGGTTGAGACATTTTGAATTGAGCATAATGGCTTGGAGAATCAGGCGCTGAGCTTGACTTCCACCACTCTGTTGTTTTCTCTCTTGGCTCTTCCCATACGAGAACAAGAATTCCTGGGGAATTCTAAAACGCGCACTTGAGAAGGTCTTGGGTAAGGATTTTTTAAAAACCTTTATCTTGTTTTAGAATCAATACTAAATACTGGTTCCCGGGGAGAAGAGCTGTGTGAAAGGCTGGGCCATTGGGGTTGTGACTTGCCCAGGACCACAAAGCTAGGAAGTGGCTTGAGGCCACATTTGAGCCCCAAAAACTCCTGTCTCCAGGTCTACCTCTTTATCCACGGAGCCAACCAGCTGTGCAAGGTTTTTTATAGAGTACTGGAATGGCAGAACTAGAATGAGATAGTAGAGAACACCTAAATTACAACAATCCCTTCAATTATGCACAGGAGGCAATTGAGGTCCACAGAGGTAGACACAGGTAGTTAGTGGTAGGAATGGCACTTAAAACCCAACCATACTTTTGAGTCCCAGATCCATGGCCAAAGTCCTAACATCTCGTGCACAGGATCTTTCTTTGTGACATTGTCAGGACCGTTTTTCTGTGTTGACAGTAAGGAGGATGTTTGCATCAATATGGATGCAATAATGCATGGAAAGTGAGTGTGGACAGGGTATCCAGCTGCAGAAGTAGTCAAAATAGGGAGTTCTTGAGTTTCCCCTTTTTCTTTTATTTCCCCATTTCTCCTTTTTGTCTTATGGGGGTAGCAACACCCATTTTCATAAAGAATTTGTGGGAAGATAAACACTCTGAAATTTGAAAGACAAGGAGTCACTTACACACAAAGAACTAAAGACCAGTCAACTGCATACCGAATGATGGGATGCACCAGTAGGTCTAAGAAGCAGAAAGCGGAATGATTTCCCCTTCGGGAATCTAGGACTAGTGGCCCCACAGCCAGTGTCAGTGCCAGAGGAATCCAATGTGTAGATTTTGAAGTTTTCCAGTTCTGCTTTTCCCTTTTTTCTGTTAATATTGGGTGTGGTATTGGGCTTGTTTTTCCTTTTTAAGCTAATCTCATGAGAGATTAATGAAATTAGTGTCAGTCTGAAATCTGAATATATTTTAGGCAGGTAGGTAGTACAGTGGATAGAGAGTCAGATCTAGAATTGGGAAAACCTGGGTTCAAATGTGACTTCAGACTCAGTTTCCTAACCCTTACTGATCTTCTATCTCAGAACTAATACTTAGTATTAACAAAAAGTAAAGATTTAAAAAAAAAGTGGGGAGGTAGAGCATAGGAGCAGCTAGGTAGTACAGTGGATAGAGAGTCAGATCTAGAATTGGGAAAACCTGGGTTCAAATGTGACTTCAGACTCAGTTTCCTAACCCTTACTGATCTTCTATCTCAGAACTAATACTTAGTATTAACAAAAAGTAAAGATTTAAAAAAAAAGTGGGGAGGTGGAGCATAGGAGCAGCTAGGTGGCACAGTGGATAGAGTGCCACACCTGGAATCAGGAAGACCTGGGTTCAAATATGGCTTCAGACTCAGTTTCCTAGCCCTTACTGCACTTCTGTCTCAGAACTAATACTTAGTATTAACAAAAGGTAAAGATAAAAAAGGGGGGGGAGCATAGGAGCAGGTAGGTGGCACAGTGGATAGAGTGCCACACCTGGAATCAGGAAGACCTGGGTTCAAATGTGGCTTCAGACTCAGTTTCCTAGCCCTTACTGCACTTCTGTCTCAGAACTAATACTTAGTATTAACAAAAGGTAAAGATTTTTTAAAAAGTGGGGGGGGGGAGCATAGGAGCAGCTAGGTGGCACAGTGGATAGAGTGCCACACCTGGAATCAGGAAGACCTGGGTTCAAATGTGGCTTCAGACATTTCATAGCTATGTGGCCCTAGACAAGTCATAAAACCCTGATTGTCTAGCCTTTGTTGCTCTTCTGTTTTAGAATTGATACTAAGATGGAAAAATTAAAAATATATTTTAATAACAAATTTCCACATAAGTTTTCAGAAGTCCTCTGATCCACATTGTCTCCCTCTGTTCTTCCGTTCTCCCTCCTGGAGCTGGCAAGCAAATTGGATCTGAGTTATTAGAAAGTCTTATAACAGTTTCTCTAACTCAAGAGTTTATTGTGGGGATAAGTTTTGGTTTTCCGCATGTTTATTATTTTCACCATTTGTTGTGCTATATGAAGGAGAATACGAGAGTCAGTCCTTAGTTCTGGTGGGGTCAGTTAGCATTTGTGGAAAGGAAAAGGCTTGACACATAGATGACATTTGACTGATAAACAGAGAGGACCAACAGGGCACACGTGTATGTGATGAGCTTTTGTCTACCTGCCTATCTATTTGCCTGTCCATTCTTTTTAAATTAAATTCCTACTCTATGCCCGCTCTTGTTGGCATGCTTTAGATGTGCTTCTTGCCTTTGGAAAGCAGTACAGGTTTGTTAAGTTTGAATTGGAGAAGACAAAATCAAAGCCCACCAGAGAATTCTCAAACTGTGTGTTTCCCAAGATCTCCTGGTATAGAACAGATTGTCCTTAAAGAATTCAGAATAAAGAAAAGATGACTAAAGGGTGGAGTGAGTTTGGCAGCCTGGAAGGAATGTCATATTTGGGTAATGGGAGAGTAAACAAGCATTTCTTAATTTCTTGATATGCCAAATGCTCCTGGGCTAGTCACTTTATCTTTGTTTGCCTTAATCCATAAAAGAAGCCACACCAGTGTCTTTGCCAAGAAAATCTCACCAACGGTGTCATAATCAGAGTGGAAAGGGCACTGGCTTGGAATGAGGAAGACTCATCTTCCTGAGTTCAAATCTGGCCTTAGACACTTACCAGCTTTGTGACCAAGGACAAGTCACTTAACCCTATTCGTCTTGGTCACTTTGCCAAGAAAACCCCATGGATTAGCTAGCTGTGGCCAGGAGTCATGATGCCAGGCTCAGTGCTAAGTGCTGGGAATACCAATATAAGCAGAAAAAACTCAGTCTTTTCCCTCAGGGAACTTACTCTTAATGGAGGAAGAGAACAAATGAGACTAAAAAGGATATCAAGGCAGGAGGGGAATGAAGAAATAGCTGGAGAGGCATTGACCCATCAGAGGGTTTCTCAAGGAGGGCTTCTGCTTCCTGGGGGAGAAGGCTGCCAGGGAAGAAGAAACTTCTAGACTGAGGCAGCTACAGGGGCAAAGCGAACTGCCAGGTCATGAAGCCCCTCACAGAGTTATTATAGGCGAAATGGGTGCCAAATGAAATGTGGCTGTGGTGCAATGGGTCCTTCGCCTCCTCTGGAACTTCCCCAGCACACGTCATTCAAGAGATCTGCAACTCCTTTTACTCCTCTTACCTATTAGTGAGGTCTGAGGCTCATTCTCACGACAGGATTCTCCCAAGATCCCATACATTGGTAGTGTCAGAGGCAGGCACCCTGCCAAGAGACCTATCTATTCCCTTAATGGCCTCTCCCATTAAAGGTGCTGGGTGTACATTTGTGTGACTAAGGAGGCGTTGCCCTCGTAGCTCAGGAGATAAGCTATATATGACTCAGGTTCATCGGTCATCGGATTTAGATTTGGTGGGAGAAAAAAATATTTGTTGTCATTCAGCCATTTGTGACTCCGTGACCCCATTTGGTTTTGCATTTTTAAAAATTTGGCAGACACTGGAGTGATTTGCCATTTCCTTCTCCAGCTCATTTTACAGATGAAGAAACTGAGGCAAACAAAGTGATGAGTTTTGTTCAGGATCAAACAACCAGTAAAAAAAAATGTTAATACTAACTAACACTATACTCTGAATGTAGGCCCTGGTCTGCTAGACAAGGCTTTATTTAACTTATCTTTAATATCCAAATCATTGACGTAGTACACCATGCTTTCTCATGTGAATCATTGCCCCGGGAAGATTTTAGGTTACATTTATGGGAATCTTGAATCAGGAAAAAACATCTTAAAATACAGCCTGAGTTAACATTCTAGAATTGCACAACTAGATCTATTCCCTTTTTTGGGGACCACTTTCCTAAAGGAATCAATGGAGTTCTTCCACAGATTTATATTAAGTCCCCAGTGCATGGCACATCATAGACACTGAATCAATGCTTATTGATTGATAGCTATTGAGAATTCCAGTAGAAAATTTGTGTGTCACCTTTGCACTAGACTCTAGTCTAATCCCTTCTTTGAACAGAAGGCGGAGATTGTATTTATTTATTCAAAGATGTTTCGTTTTCCCAATCACATGTAATAACAATTTTCAACACGTTTCCCCAAATTATAAGGTCTAAATTGTCTCCCTTCTCCCTCTGGGAGATAGTAAGTAATTTGATCTGGATTATAAATGTATTATCTTGCAAAACCTACTTCTATATTGGTCCTTGTTGTAAGAGAATATTCATATAAAACCCAAACCCCCCAAATAAAACCTTAAATAAACAAATGTGGAAGATAGTACACGTTGATCTGCATCCAATTCCAACAGTTCTTTCTTTGGAGGTGGATGGAATTCTTTGTTATAAATCCTTCAGAATTGTCCTAGACAGAAATGTCTCAGCATTGTATTGCCCTGAGTTGCTAAATCTTTCACAGTTGATCATCATACAGTGTTGCTGTTATTGTGTGCAATGTTCTCCTGGTTCTGCTTATTTCCCTCTGTATCAGTTCATGTAGATCTTTCCAGCTTTTTCTGAAATCATCCTGCTTATCAGTTCTTATAGCACCATAGTATTCCATTACCAACATATACCACAATTTGTTCATCCATTCCCCAATTGATGGACATCCCCTCAGTTTCCAATTCTTTGCCATCACAAATAAGAATGAGGCCATTGTATTCAGATGGCTCTGTGTCCTAGTTTCATGCTGGGTAGAGGAAAGCCATGGTTTTTTCTGGCCTGGAGGTACTTTTTTTTGGTTAAATTTCCCCCTTACTTTGGTTATTCTTCTAGAACTATTCTTTTCCCTTTTGTTCTGTTTTATCCCATCTGCCTTTCCAAAGGACTTCTAGGAAATGGAAAGGCTTTTGAGAAGAATATTGTTTTTCAATATTTCTAGAGAAAGTACAAAGGAAATTTTTATAAGCTTTCACCCTATGGAAGAGATCTCATTTTTCTCATCCTACCCTGCCATTTTATAGTTTGGGAAACCAAAACAAATGATAAGTCAGTTGTCCCAGGTCATATTGGTAATAGGCACTAAACAGCAGGGCTTTGACATTGCCCCATAGCTACAGATTACATGGTCCCCAAAGGCCACTCTTAAGTATGTAAACCATTGGTAAGAGGTGAACACCTGAGTATATGTGTGAATGGATTCATCTATGCCACTAGGAAAAATAGTTCCAAGTCAAGTCCTCCCTTAGGAAATCATTATTTCCCAGTTATCCATACCATTAGGGAGATACTGGCATGGATAACTAAAAACTTGCACTTATATAAAACCATGTGAAACTCTTATCTACTTGGGATGGAGCCATGGGGTGGTTTCCTGCTGCCCATTAGCCCCATGGCCCAGAAAAGTCCTTTGGAAAGTAGCTGCTTTGCTAGTTTCCCTTATCTATGTGAGAGTTCACAGTGTTTTTCAGGGAATTTCTTTTTAAAGAGCAAACATCCTTTTGGAATTTACAGACGTGCAAAGAAATCAGTACGCTTTAAACGTGTGTAGATTTCTCATGTGTTTCTGCCTAAACCCCTCATTCTTAGGAAGTTACCAGATTGGTTCTCTGACCCAGAGGCCCACAGATACATTCGAACTTTCACCAATGACTTTTCACCTTAAGTGGCCTGAATGATTTCCATGGAAAAATTTCCATCGAGTAGCAGATCTCATTAGTAGATCTGTGTCTTCACTGTTACTTTCTGGCTTTCCTGAATTTTCTCTCATAGTTTCTTCCTCTTTTTGTTTTCATGATTGACTTTTAATTTTGTTTTTTCCTTTTTGTACACAAATGTGTTTAAAAGAAACAATAGAGACCAGTAGTCAATCTTGTTGGTAGATCTTCGGGGCAGGAACAGTCATGTGATTTCCTGTATTATTTTAGAGTATATATGTGTTATTTTCATGTTTTTCAAAACTGAGCTCTCAAATATTCTTTTTTTTTTTTTGGTGGTGGTGGGGATAATAAGAAAAGAACTATGCTAAGAACTTTAGGAATATTTTTCCACTTGAACTCCTTTGACCCTGAGCCAAGTGGCTCTCTATCTGTTGTACCCACCTAGTGGGCAGAACAGACTACAGACCCAGAAGGGGATGAGAGATCCTCCCTTCCTATATCTCAAAATGCATTTTAAACACATTGTTTCCCTCTCTTTTGTTTAATATGCGTATTTCCATTTTATTTTTTCCAGATCAGCAATGTCTTATTTTTTATTTTGCCGCCCATCTGCATGTGCTTATTCCGTCAATATGCAGCATGCTTCAACAGTGGCATATATTTAATATGGACCCTGCTTGTTGTCGTGGGTAAGTTCATTAGTTTGTGATTAGCCTTTCATGCATGACCTGAAAGGGAGGATGCTGAATTCCGCACACTTCCTGAGGTCCTGGACATTGTGCTTTGTAAACTCCAAACCACTGACGTCTCGAAAGCCTTTCTTGTTGGCCTTCTTGAAACAGTTTCAAACACGAGTTATAGAAACAAAAGAAGTTGTCTGGAACTCTCAGGTTTATGTAACTCCCCTGGAGAGTTCTGCTCCCTACGGTTACTGTTACTTGCTGACGGTCATTTTCTGGAAAATGCTGAGAACAAAGTTGGGAGAAACATTTTCCTTTTTGCCAGTACAGTTTCCGTTGCCAGCGAGCGGACTTCAAAATAATCGCATAACTTTGATCTTTCGGGGTCCTGTGAACTAATTGTGGCATGATTTCTCTTTGCTTCAAGTCCTTCACTGGAAAAATGTTCTGGGCGGAGGGAGACTGTTGATACTTATCGCTTGTCCATTACTGTGAGGGCTCCAGATTCTTTGGAAAGGATATATTGTGATTAACCAGGAACTTAGTAATACAGTGTTATTTGAACCCTACCTGGAATGTAGTAGAACTTAAGTGCATTTATAAATACATCTCTAAACGTCTTTCTAGACAATGGTCTATGATTATGGTTTTTTCTCTAGTTTCTACTCAGAGAGAAATATGCTGACTGCAGATTAGATGTCAGTGTTATCCTTTAACCTTGCATTGAATAGTTTTGATGCTTCTATTTACATTTTTTAATGAACAAATCTGTTTCCTCTCTCCCCTTCTCCCCTCTCCATTCGCACCCCAAATATGTAGTCAACCCAAATGAATTCTGCTGTCAAACATTGCATTGAATTATTGTATCTTCTCTTCTAACCTTCTCCACTGGTTTATGATTGATTCTAGGAATTGGATCAGTTTACTTCCATGCAACACTGAGTTTCCTGGGTCAGATGCTTGATGAACTTGCTATTCTTTGGGTATTGATGTGTGCACTGGCCATGTGGTTTCCCAGAAGGTACTTACCAAAGGTCTTTAGAAATGACAGGTAATAAATATTTTCTTTTCCAAACATTGTGCCAGTCGTGGCCAATTATTATTAAAAAAAAAAACCCCAGCAAATCTTTACCTTCCATCTTGGAGTCAATATTGCATATTGGTTCCAAGGCAGAAGAGTGGTAAGGGCTAGGCAACGGGGTTAAGTGACTTGCCCAGGGTCACACAGCTAGGAAGTGTCTGAGGTCAGTTTTGAACCCAAGACCTCCCGTCTCTAAGTCTTGCTCTCAATCCACTGAGCTACCTAGCTGCCCCATCCTGGCCAATTATTGAATGAAAATAAAACAGTTTAGCCCCATCTTTACTGAACTAATATTAATTGAGTTCCATGCAACACTGAGTTTCCTGGGTCAGATGCTTGATGAACTTGCTATTCTTTGGGTATTGATGTGTGCACTGGCCATGTGGTTTCCCAGAAGGTACTTACCAAAGGTCTTTAGAAATGACAGGTAATAAATATTTTCTTTTCCAAACATTGTGCCAGTTGTGGCCAATTATTATTAAAAAAAAAAACCCCAGCAAATCTTTACCTTCCATCTTGGAGTCAATATTGCATATTGGTTCCAAGGCAGAAGAGTGGTAAGGGCTAGGCAACGGGGTTAAGTGACTTGCCCAGGGTCACACAGCTAGGAAGTGTCTGAGGTCAGTTTTGAAGCCAAGACCTCCCATCTCTAAGTCTTGCTCTCAATCCACTGAGCTACCTAACTGCCCCATCATGGCCAATTATTGAATGAAAATAAAACAGTTTAGCCCCATCTTTACTGAACTAATATTAATTGAGTTCTTAATTAATTACTTATTATTTTCAGTATTGAGAATAATAATTAATTAATTAAGTAATGAAGTTAATATTACATCTTAATTAAGTGATTAAGTTAATATTAAAAATCCAGTGGTTTGACTTTTTAAAAAATCATTTATTTAATTATTTAATTTTGAGTATTTTTCCAGACCATTTATATACACTGATGGAGAAACCATCTCTACAACCCAAGTTTGGCAACATTCAATGAAAGCAGAAGCAATCAATGAGCAAAAGAAACCAATTGTTCTCCCCACTGAGTGATCATGAGGGATATGCAGGAGTCAGTCAATATGCATCTATTTCTTTATTTAAAACCCTCCCTTCTCAGTATCAATTCTAAGACTGGAGCAAGGGCGAGGTCATTAGGGTCAAGTGACTGACTTGTCTAGGTCACACAGCTAAGAAGTGTGTCTGAGGCCATATTTGAATCCTGGTCCTCTAGGCCTGGCTCTCTATGCACTGAGCGACTTAGCTGCCCCCAGGAAGCATTTATTAGATTCCTACTATTTGCCAGTTATTGTGCTAAGTGCTGAGCCTAGAAAGAAGGGGTGGGGAAGACAATCCCTGGCCTCAAGGAGCTTGTAGTCTAATGGAAGAACTATGGCTCAGAAATAGACCCGGAGGTTCCCTTAGACCAAGTATAGTCTCGGTTATTTCTCTGAAAATTCTCTCTACCTTTTTTCCCTACTCGGGGCTTCCTCTGGGAATGTCAGCCTTCAGCTTGTGTCTAGGTCTCCAAAACCAAAGGAAAAGGAGGGCCTTCGGTGACTCCCTTTCAAGCATGTGGGCTAACTAAATGCAACTAATGGATTTTAAATGGAACCTTACAAAGAGATAATGGAAAAGCCTTTTAATATTTTTTAATTTTTTATTTAAATAATTAATTTAGAATATTTTTCTATGGTGACATGATTCATGTTCTGGAAAGATCTTTTACCCAAACCCAGAAAGAGTTAAGACAATTCTCTTTCCATCTCCAATGAGCCTTCATCTTCTTCTGGATCCTAGATTCTCTTTTGGAATGAGAGTCGAGGTCTGCCCCAGCTCCATATATTTTTTTAAAGACTGGATCTTCCTGTCTTGCTCTGTTTGGAGGCCTGCATGGCCGCTCATGGGTCCAATTCCACTGTATTTGACAGAGGAACTTAAATCTTTCACCTACGTGTTTCCAGTGTGGACTTGTTTGCCCCTCCTTAGGCAGCCTAGTAACTATTGTTCCTAGAGGCATATTATATTAATGCTAAACATAGTTCATGCCTAATTGTTAGCCCATTTCAGAGCCTTAGTCTTCATGGATCCCCTAAACTTTTTATTTTTTATTTTATTTTATTTAAAACCTTTACCTTCCACCTTAGAAGCAATACTGCTTCTAAGGTAGAAGATGGTAAGGACTAGGCAGGGGATTAAGTGATTTGCCCAGGGTCACACAGTTAGGAAGTGTCTGAGGCTAGATTTGACCTCTCATCTCTAGGCTTGGCTGTCAATCCACTGAGCCACCCAGCTGTCCCCTCCCCAAACTTTTTATTTATTTATTTAGAATATTTTTCCATGGTTCCATGATTCATGATTCCCCCTGCCTTCCTTCCCCCCTCCCAGAGCTAACAAGTAGTTCCACTGGATTATAGATGTATCATTGTTCAAAGCCCATTTCCATGTTATTCATATTTGCAGTAGAGAGATCTTTTAACATCAAAACCCCATTCACATCCCCATAGAACCATGTGATCAATCATATTTCTTTTCCTGCAATTCTGTTCCCACGGTTCTTTCTCTGAGTGTGGATAGCTTCTTTCTCATAAATTCCTCTGGATTGTCCTAGATCATTGCATTGCTGCTAGTAGAGACGTCTATTACATTCGATTATGCCACAATGTATCAGTCTCTGTGTACAATGATTTCCTGGTTCTGCTCCTCTCACTCTGCATCAATTCCTGGAGGTCATTCCAGTTCCCATGGAATTCCTCCACTTTATTATTCCTTTGAGCACAATAGTATTCCATCACCAACATATAACACAATGTGTTCAGCCATTCCCCAATTGATGGGCATCCCCTCATTTTCCAATTTTTTGCCACCCCAAAGAGCACAACTATGAATATTCTTGTACAAGTCTTTTTCCTTATTATCTCTTTGGGGTACAAACCCAGCAGTGATATGGCTGGATCAAAGGGCAAGAATTCTTTTAAAGTCCTTTGCACATAGTTACAAATTACCCTCTAGAATGGTTGGACCAATTTACAAGTCCACCAGCAGTGTATTAGTGTCCCAATTTTGCCACATGCCCTCCAGCATTTATCACTTTCTTTTGCTGCTGTATTGGCCAATCTGCTAGGTGTGAGGGGATACCTCAGAGTTGTTTTGGTTTGCATTTCTCTGATTATAAGAGATTTAAAACACTTTTTCATGTGCTTATTAATAGTTTTGATTTCTTCATCTGAGAATTGCCTATTTATATCCTTTGACCATTTATTGATTGGGGAATGGCTTGATGTTTTTGTACATTTGACTTAGTTCCTTGTATATTGGGGAAATTAAACCTTTGTTAGAGAGTTTTGTTGAAAATGTTCTCCCAGCTTTCCTTCTAATTTTGGTTGCATTGGTTTTGTTTGTATAAACCCTTTTTAATTTGGTATACTCAGAGTCATTCATTTTACATTTTGCAATGTTCTCTATCTCTTGCTTGGTCTTAAATTTCTTCCTTTCCCAGAGATCTGACAGGTATTCTATTCTATGTTCACCTAATTAATTTGTGATTTCACTCTTTATATTTAAGTCATTCACCCATTCTGAATTTATCTTGGACCCCCTAAACTTTTAAAAAGCCTATTTGATATGTTCTGCATGACAGTATATGTATAAACCAGATCGAATTGCTTGCCAGCTCTGGGAGGGGAAGGGAAGGGAGGGAGACCATTTGGAACACATAACTTTAGAAAACTTGTGTGGAAATTTGGTATTATACGTAATTGGTAAAAATAAAATATCTTTATAAAGTAAAAAAAAAAAGCCCAGGTGAAGGGTATAGCTCCAGTCTTCACTTTGTTATCAGGAATTGCTATCTGAGTAATGGATCTCTCAACTTCATCTTCAGGGTGGAGTTGGTTGATTCAGTAGTGCCTCGAGGTGTGTTATGAGAGTTACTCTTAGTAAAGGAATTTCACACCTCCTTAAGAAGGCATCCTCATTTGGAAGATAGGAAGCACAATGGATAGAGCCCTATGTCTGGAGTTGGGAGGCCCTGGCCTGGCCTCAGACACTTCTTAGTTGGGTGACCTTGGCCCAGTCACTTCATCCCAAATATCTAGCCCTGGCCCTTCTGTCTTAGAGTTGTAACAAGAAAGCAAGGCAGGTTTTAGAGAAAGAAAAAAAAGAAGATATCGTCAGTATCCAAACCAAGCCTCCCAGATTATACCACCAGACCTTTTGTATTTTCCATAGGGAATTTCCTATCTTTAATTGACTGAACATATCAATCAATAGAGCATTTATTAAATTCCAGCTATTGCTTGTAGACTTATAGTTCTTGGTGACACAGATCATATAGTTGTGCAGTTATAATAATCTTATTTATGTGGGAAACTGATGGCTACTTTTTTCTTTTTTTTTTTAATTTAGTCAATTTAGAACATTATTTCTTGGTTAAAAGAATCATATTCTTTTCCTCCCTCCCCTCCACCCACTCTTCCTGCAGTCAACACGCAAGTTCATTGGGTACTACATGTGTCCTTGATCAGAACCTATTTCCATGTTGTTGTTTGCACTAGGATGTTCATTTAGAGTCTATATCATCAATCATATCCCCCTCAATCCATGTACTCAAGCAGTTGTTTTTCTTCTGTGTTTCTACTCCCACAGTTTTTCTTCTGAATGTGGATAGTGCTTTTTCTCATAGATCCTTCCGAGTTGTTCAGGGTCACTGCATTGCTAGTACTAGAGAAGTCCATTACATTCGATTATACCACAGTGTATCAGTCTCTGTGTACAATGTTCTCCTGGTTCTGCTCCTCTCACTCTGCATCACTTCCTGGAGGTTGTTCCAGTTCCCATGGAATTCCTCCACTTTATTATTCCTTGAGCACTATAGTATTCCATCACCAACAGATACCACAGTTTGTTCAGCCATTCCCCAATTGAAGGGCATCCCCTCATTTTCCAATTTTTTTTGTCTCCACAAAGAGCGCAGTTATGAATATTTTTGTACAAGTCTTTTTCCTTCTGATCTCTTTGGGGTACAAACCCAGCAGTGCTATGGCTGGATCAAAGGGCAGACAGTCTTTTATCGCCCTTTGGGCATAGTTCCAAATTGCCCTCCAGAATGGTTGGATCAATTCACAACTCCACCACCAATGCATTAATGTCCCAACTTTGCCACATCCCCTCCAGCATTCATTACTTTCCTTTGCTGTCATGTTAGCCAATCTGCTAGGTGTGAGGTGATACCTCAGAGTTGTTTTGATTTGCATCTCTCTGATTATAAGAGATTTAGAGCACTTTTTCATGTGCTTATTAATAGTTTTGATTTCTTTATCTGAAAACTGCCTGTTCATTTCACTTGTCCCATTTATCAATTGGAGAATGGCTTGATTTTTTTGTACAATTGGTTTAGCTCTTTATAAATGTGAGTAATTAGACCTTGGTCAGAGGTTTTTGTTATGAAGATTCCCCGCCCCCCAATTTGTTGCTTCCTTTATAATTTTGGATGCATTGTTTTTTTTGTTTGTTTGTTTGTTTGTTTTTTGGTCTAATGGCTACTTCTAGATGTATAGAAAAGTGCCTAAAAGAATTATATTTTTATAGACCAAATATTTGAATATCAGTTTTTTATTTTTAACCCTTACCTTCTGTCCTAGAATCAATACTGGGTATTGGTTCTAAGGCAGAAGATGGTAAGTGCTAGGCAATGGGGATCAAGTGACTTGCCCAGGGTCACGTAACTGGGAAGTGTCTGAGGCCAGATTTGAACCTAGGACCTCCCATCTTTGGGCCTCTCAATCCACTGAGCCACCTAGACCTTATTTTTAGAACCAGTTTCCTTTTGAAGTTAGGAATACTATGGGCCAGCTTGAAACACCAGCTGTCTTATGCCAAAATGTTACATTTAGACTATTTTGTTGTTGTTCAGTCATTTCAGTCATCTTTAACTCTACATGACCCCATTTGGGTTTTCTTGGCAGAGATATTGGAATAGTTTTCCATTTCCTTCTCCAGTTCACTTTACAGACAAGGAAACTGAGGGAAACGGAGTTAAATGATTTGCCCAGGGTCCCATAGCCAGTAAGTTCCTGAGATCAGATTGGAACTCAGGAATATAAATTTTCTTGATTCTAAGCCCAGTGCTCTATCCACTTCGCCACCTAGCTATAAGATTAAATTTTATATAGGTTCAGAGGAAATAGGAATTGTATACAAATACTTAGTCAATAGATTAAAATACGAGAGTCTCATGTCTGGATGCGAAGTACTTGGATATGACCTCTCTGGCCATCTTAAAATTGTTCATAGCAAACTCTCTGCATCTGGTCTTGGATCCAGAGTATGCTAAGAGGGGTCAGGATGGAAGACCCTGCAGTGATTCTTGGGTTCTATGACGTTTGTTTAGTTCTGCATGCTGGACAAGAAGGACTTTATGAGGCTGATGGCTCAGCTGGCTGAACCTTCTGCCCAAGGAAGATGCTTCCAGATTCTCTAGCGCCCAATCCCAACTGGACTGGATGGCAGAATTAACTGGGGGAAGAGTTTTGAGACTCTCTTGAAAGCAAGAGTATTTTGTTTGGTTTATCATCGGAATACCACGTTGCAACCAATTAATTATCTTAACAAGTTTTGTGTCATTCCAGCTTCATCTATTGCCTAAAGAAGAGGTCTGAATGCCTGAAGTGGCCAATTCTTCTTTTGGGTGCCGAGATCACGGTGCTCTTTCTTAACCTGTGACCAGATATAATCTTCTGGACTTAAAAACGCAGAACAACTCGGAAGCAGATCTAGCCAGAGTTTCCGCAACTCCCAGGAGTGCCTTATCTATCATTATTGTGGTCGAGATTAGACACTGAGGAACGTCCCTTGGAACAGAAGGCATCATTCTGGGAGGGCTACCAGCTTTTCTTAGGGGATGCCAGCCAGACCAAAGAGTTTTCCTGATTTCATCTTCTTTTTGCCCCTTCCCCTGGTTCTCACCACCAGTGCCCTCGCTCCCACAAGTCAACGATTTCATTAAGCATTCATTAAACACCTACCATGGATAGAGAGAGCACCAGGCTTAGGATCAGAAAGACTCATCTGCATGAAGTTAAATTCAGTGTGACCCTGGGCAAGTCACTTAACTCTGCTAGCCTCAGTTCCTCAATGAGCTGGGGAAGAAAATGGCAAACCACTCCAATATCTTTGCCAAGAACATCCACACAACTGAAGAGCAAAAATGTATTGGGAACTGGGCTAAGCTCTGGGCATACAAAGAAAATCAGCTCAAAAAGAGGACCTGCCAGTAAGGAACTCACGTTCTGATGGGGGAAAACAATGTGCCAGCTACTCTATACCTACTAGATATGTACAGGGTGAGCTAGAGGTAATGCCAGAGGGAAGGCACTAGCATTGAACAGGGCCAGGAGAGACCTTGTGAAGAAGGTGGGATTTGATCTAGCTCAAATACATACATACATACATTTATATGTGTTGTATAGAATGTACCATGCAATCATATATATATATTACATGTGTATTTAGATCTTTTCTCCTCCATTAGAATGGAGGCTCCAAGGGGCAGGTAGGTGGCTCAGTGGATAGAGAGCCAGATCTGGAGATGGAAGGTCCTTTTGGCCGTAGACACTTCCTAACTGTGTGACCTTGGACAAGTCACTTAGCCCTTCCTGCTCTAGAAGGGAAGCGTTAAAAAAAAAAAAGAATGTAAGTTCCTTTAAGGCACATACTGTTCCTTCCCTTTCCCCCAAAGTCCCTAGCTCATTGCAAGAGCTTAATAAATACTTGTTGATTGACTGAAAGAGCAGTCTTGTGAAGTTTTTATAGGTCTTTCCTCCTCTCCTTTGGGAATCAGCCTTGAAAGTCTGGAAGAATCCCATCTTTTGAGAGAGAGTCAGAAGTCAGAGAAGCCGTTTTCTCGGCTTTGTTGCTAAACTTTTTTATTTTATTTTGAGAAACAGCTTTATAGAAACTCCTATTTTGACAGCTTGGTGCTCTTTCATGTCTGTTTAATGGCCTGTTTCCTAAATTTGTCTCCCCACAGTGACTTGTGCCAGAACTTTCAAGTTGTTTTGGTCAAAGGAAATCATGCTTTGCTTCTTTTAAGGATTATGATTCTAAAACTCAAGGAACACTATTTGGAAACTTTTAGACTAGTGGATGACGTGCCCTTTGTCTCAATAAATGATTAACTGCTGGAATGTAAGGCTGCAAGAATTATCAGACTCGGTTGCTTTTTAGTGCTTTTTTGCTTAAATACGTTCAGGAATTTCCCTTGGAGTGTGTATGCTATTCTCAAAGCAAAATGTGTCAGTTTTTTTTGGGGGGGGGTGCAGGGAGTGTTCTTGTTTCCTCAGGGAACCAGAGCTTTGACACTGACAGTGAAAGTTTAGACAAGGTGTTGTTTTTTGTTTTTTTCAACCCTCACCTTCCACCTTAGAGTCATTACTGTGTATTGGCTCCAAGGCACAAGAGTGGTAAAAACTAGGCAATGGGGGTTGAATGACTTGCCCAGGATTACACAGTTGGGAAGTGTCTGAGGCCAGATTTGAACCCGGGACCTCCTATCTCTAGGCCTGGCTCTCCAACCATTGAGCCACCCAGCTGCCCCCAGGGGTTCTTAACCATTTTTTGTTCCTGAACTGCTTTGGCAGTTGGGGAAGCCTTTGGAACCCTTCTCGGTATGTTTTAAAATGAATAAGATAAAATTCTCAAGATGACAAAGGAAACCAATTATTTTTTTAAAAGATGTCTTTTTTTCTCATTCAAGTTGAAAACTATCCATGGAACCCTGTGAATGTTGCTATTCAGTCATTTTTTTTCTTCAGTTGTGTATGAATCTTCTTGACCCCATTTGGGGTTTTCCAGGCTAAGATAGTGGAGTGGTTTGCCCATTTCCTTCTCCAACTCATTTTATAGATGGGAAAATTGAGGCAAATGGTGTTAAGTGACTTGCCCAGGGTCACACAAATAAGTGTTAAAGGCTAGATTGTCATTCAAGAAGGTGCCTTTCTAACTCTAGGCTTGGCTCTCTATTGTGTGTGTGTGTGTGTGTGTGTGTGTGTGTGGTGTTCCCCTGCGGACACATAAAGCCCAAGTTAGGAACTTCCTGTTTTAGGTGGTGTCATGGACCATGTTCCTCCACGCAGTAGTGACCTTGGTGGTCCAAGCCCACTTCCGAATGGGCTGGGATCTTCTCCCTGTTCACTAAGAGATAGAAAAAACAAATGAAGTTAACTGAGGAATATCAGAAATTTCTGTAAAGACGAATCATTCCATAATAAGTTCTTCATGTCAAGGGCTTTGTGGAAGGGCTCGTTACAAATGTATAAACTCTTTGTAGAGCTGATGATGGATGGACATTTCTAACTAGTTCATCTGAGAGTCCTATCAAAGGAAAATGCTCGTCATGTTCTTGGATGTACAAGTCTGGGAGGGATAGCTAAGAATGACAGTGAGGGTTTAGAGTCGTAAAGAACCTAGAACAAAGGGGTTAAATCAGACAGTATGCAGTTTAATAGTGTTTTAAAAAAAATCAACTTTCTACGTGCAAGATGGGAAAGGTGGAGCTAGAGGGCAGTTCATGTGGGAAAAGGTCTGGAAGTTTTGGGTAATGAGGCAACAGAATACTAATTCAAGTACAGGTTGATATGCCAGCAGAAGACTAATTCTGTAATCTTTGGTGACATTTAAAAAAAAGTAAACTATTAAGAAGGAGGGAAGTAGTAGTTCCTGGGCTGCTCTGTTCAAGTCTGGCCTTGAACTGTTATTCTGAATTTTGGGCATGGCATTTTAGGAAGGACATTGATAATCATAGAATATCCAGAATGGGCCAATGAAGGTGCCATTTAAGAACTAATTGATTGAGGCAGCTGGGTGGCCCAATGGCTGGAGAGCCAGACCTAGGGAGGAAAGATCTTGAGTTCAAATCTGGCCTCAGACACGTCTTAGCTATGTGATTCTGGGCAAGTCACTTAACCCCATTTGCCCAGCCCTTACTGCTCTTCTGCCTTGGAACTGATAGCTAGTATTGATTCTAAGTCAGATAATAAGGGTCTAAAAAAAATAACTGATCCTGAGAATTTAGGCTGCTGAAGACTTGGAATGAGAGAAGGAAGAAGCTATGGCTTTCAGCATATAAAGAGATATCTTGTCCTCAGAAGGCAAGACCAGGTCAGAAGAGTGAATGGAAGTTCTGGAGAAGTAGATTTAGGTTTGACGGAGGAAAGTTTTTCTTTTGCAGTGAGGGGCTGTTCAAAGTAGAACAGACTGCCTTGAGAGATAGTTAACTTCTCCCTTTCATTAGAGGTCTTCAGGAGAAGATTGGAGCCATTTGTCAGCTTGTGACAGGGTCTTTGTTCAGTTGTTTTCAGTCTTCTCCGACTCTTCATGACCCCATTTGGGGTTTTCCTGGCAAAGATGGTGGTTTGCCATTTCCTTCTCCAGCTCATTTTACACAAGAGAATCTGAGGCAATTAGTGTTAAAGTGACTTGTCCAGGATCACACAGCTAGTAAGTGTCTAAGATGAGATTTGAACTTGGGACAAGGAGTCTTCTTGACTCCAAGCCTGGTACTTTATCCACTCACTGCATCTCCCCTGGCTACCCTGGTACAGTCAGCAGGATACAGTAGTGGTAGGGCCTCTAGACCTTAATTCTGATGATTTCCATCCCTTCTTATTTGTCTTCACTCGAAGAGATGTAGATGGATATTGCTTGCCGTAGAATACTTATATATGTAATATATATATATATATATATTCTCTGTCTTCCTCTCTCCACACACACACACACATCTCTTTATCCATAGATAGATTAATCAGTTGCACCTTTATCCCCTTGTTGGGATTTTGGGGTATTGAAAGCACATTCCCCTCTCCCCTCTCCCCTCTGGTATCTGAGTTGGCATTTCATATTTAGAATCTAAAGGGAGAAAGCCATAAGTACCTCCATAAGGCTTCTAAGAGAACATCCCAAAGTCAGCTTCATGGATTTAAGAGTCAGGATTCCCTGCACAGATTCATGTATTCTAGAAGTGTTCATTTTTTCTTGCTTCTTGATTTCACCCCTAAACCCAGACAACATTGTATCCCCCTCTTTTTTCTGTTGATAACCTTATGAATAAAGTGCCAATCTGGGTGCCATGTGGCCTCCATGGCCCTTTGCTAAACAAGAGATAAGATCCTACCCCTGCAGTTAACCTTGGGTAAATTAAGAACATTCCAGCCTTGCATGTTCAGCCACCTTCCAACAAATTAGTGAGCTTGAGAACCCCAAAGTGGAGACTTGGAAACAGATAAGTCTTTTGCCCTCTAATCATCCTCTCTAACGTGTCAGAGATAAGTCTTTTTCCATATAAAATAGGAAATCTGGAATGTTATATCAGAAGTTGCCACATCACTCCAATCTGGGAAATTGCCACGCTATGTCCCCCAATCTGGGCTATGTTTGGTGGCTTGCAGTATCCGATTCCTGAATCCAGCTAGTTATGAATGATAGATTTTTTAAAATGTATTTAATATTTTTCCATGGTTACATGATTCATGATTTTTCCCACCCTCCTCCCTCCTCCCTCCCAGAGCTAACAAGCAATTCCATTGGGTTATACATGTATCATTGTTCAAAACCTATTTCTGTGTTATTCATATTTTAGTAGTGAGTTTTTAACATCAAAACCCTAATCATATCCCTATCAAATCATGTGATCAATCATGTTTTTCTTTTGCATTTCTGCTCCCACAGTTCTTTCTCCAGATGTGGATAGCATTCTTTCTCATAGGTCCCTCAGAATTGTCCTGGATCATTGCATTGCTGCTATAGAGAAGTTCATTACATTTGATTGTACCACAGTGTATCAGTCTCTCTGTATAATGTTTTCCTGGTTCTGCTCCTCTTGCTCTGCATCAATTCCTGGAGGTCTTTCCAGTTTTTCCAGTTCACATAGAAATCCTCCAGTTCATCATTCCTTTCAGCACAATACTATTCTTTTAAAAAATTATTTAATTAATTTAGAATATTTTTCCTAGTTACATGATTCATGTTCTTTCCTTCCCTTTTCCCTCCCCCTTCTCACAGCCAATGAGCAATTCAACTGGGTTTTACATGTGTCATTGATTAAGACCTATTTCCATATTATTAATATTTGCAATAGAGTGATTGTTTAGGGTCTATAACCCTAATCATATCCCCATTGAACCATGTGATCAAGCAGTTGTTTTTCTTATGTGTTTCTACTCCCACAGTTCTTTCCCTGGATGTGGGCAGTGTTCTTTCTCATAAGAAAATGCATTTTGCTTTGCATCAATTCCTGGAGGTTATTCCAGTTCACATGGAATTCCTCCAGTTCATTAGTATTCTATCACCAACATATACCACAATTTGTTCAGCCATTCCCCAATCAGAGGGCATCCCCTCATTGTCCAATTTTTTTTGCCACCATAAAGAGTATAGTTATAAAATATTTTTATACAGGTATTTTTCCTTATTATCTCTTTGGGGTACAAACCTAGCAGTGCTATGGCTGGGTCGAAAGTGAGGCATCTTTTAAAGCGCATAGTTCCAAATTGCCCTCCAGAATGTTTGGACCAATTCACAACTCCACTAGCAATGCATTAGTGTATCAATTTTGCCACATCTACAAATTATATTTTAAAATTAATGTCTTTAGTATTTTTTTCTCCCTAGTACAGACATTTGGGTTATCATATGCTTAGGTTATTTCATTTGTCACCAAATGGAAGAATTAAACTGATCAAATCTCTTCCTCATTTAAAAATTCCTCCAATTCAAGAACCCCTCATTCTAGTTTTTGTATTGAATGATTTTAATTTACAGAGATTCTTGGCCAGATATAGATTGTGCTAGAGAGCTTCTCAAAGTGGAGAAAGTGCTGGGTCTGAAATTGAAATATGGTCTCTGATACTTGCTAGCTCTACTCTCCTGGGCAAGTCACTTAACCCCTTTTGCCTTAGTTTCCTCAACTGTAAAATGATCTTGAGGAGGAAATGTCAAACCACTCCAGTATCTTTGCCAAGAAAATCTCAAATGAGGTAACAAAGAGCTGGAAATGACTAAAAAATGACAACCACAAGATATAGAAATCTTGTGTTTGTGTATGTGTGTGTGTGTGTATGTGAGGCAGAGGGGGGAGGGAGGGAGACAAGGGGAGGAGGAGGGAGGAAGAGAGAGGCAGAGAAAGAAGGAGGGAAGAAGAGAGAGGAGAGGCAGAGGGAGAGAGAGAAAGGAGGGGAGATGGAGAGCAGATAGACAGAGAGAGGAGAGAGGCAGAGGGAGAGAGAAAAGAGGGAGAGAGGGGGTAGACAGAAGAGAGAGAGCAAAGAAATTGGGAGAGAGGGGGAGAGAAAGAGAGGAAGGTAGAGAAAGAAAGTAGAGACAGAGGAGAGAGACAGAAAGGCAGAGAGAGAAAGAAGGAGGTACAGAGGGAGAGGAGAGGGGGAGGGAGAGACAGGAGAGAGAGGGAGGGAGGGAGAGAGAGAGAGAGAGAGAGGAAAGAATGAAGGGTTTTACTTTATTCATTGGAAATACAGTTGTCACAGCAATGTAAGCCTCCTTGGCCTTTTAGTTGCATGTCCTAGGTACGGAGGTTCATTTCCCCCTGAGAAATCTTTGGTTGTGGGTTTGCTTTTGAATCTTTCAGGGGCAGATTCAAAATTGTGGTCTGTGTCCTGTCTGGAATCACTACTTGCCTTGCATTCGTGAAGCCAGCCATCAACAACATCTCTCTGATGGCCTTGGGCATCCCCTGCACAGCCCTGCTCATTGCAGAACTGAAAAGGTGAGTGGCCTTTCCCTGTGCACCTGCCTCTCCCATTCTCACTCTGGCAGAATTGGGGCTTACCTGACTGCTTGGACCCCAGTCCTCCAGCCCTAGCTGAGGAGACACCTGGATGTGTCTGGGATGGTGCTTGGTACAGAATAAACCGCAAACAAACGCTTATTAAGGAGGAGGAAAGACTATTCGGTCCCTTTGGGTAGTCAGTCCGCAGTATGATATCTCGATGTGCATACGTTGTATGTAAATACAAGCCTGACTAGCTGTTTTGGCCATTTACTTTCTCAGGAGAGTAGAGGGTTGCTGGCTTCCTGCCAGTTCAGTGATGAGCCATGCGTCTTGGGATTGGGCCAGGGTGCGAATTTGTTTTGCTTGGCCACGTAGATTTATTTTGAGAGATTTTTTGTTTGTTGTTTAATTGGAGGGGACAGTGAGAGCAACAAATAATTAAAAAAACACAAAAACCTTGGAGAGGTAGCTAGTCTATTGAAATCCAGGCCTAGAGATCTGGCCTCTGATACTTCCTAGCTCTGTGACCCTGGGTAAGTCACTTAACCCTGATTGCCTAGCCCTTACCTCTCTTCTGTCTTGTATTAATGCTAAGATGGAAAGTAAGAGTTTTAAATTAAAACCAAACCAAACCCTTACCTTCTGTCTTAGAATCTAAGTAGCAGTTCCAAGGCAGAAGAGTAGTAGGGGCTAGGCAATGGGGATTAAGTAATTAAGTAATTAAGTCTGAGGCCAGCTTTGAACCTAGGATCGCCCCATCCAGACCTACCCCACTATCCACTGTGCTACCCAACTGCCCTAGAGAAATCATGCTTTAAAACTTTAAAGGTTTTGAAAACATCCTTGATACTTAATTGGCCCAAGGGACTAAGGCCTTTTTTCAATCACATCTGACTCCTTATGGCCCCATTTGGGGTTTTCTTGGCAAAGATACTAGAATAATTTGCCATTTCCTTTGACAGCTTATTTTACAGATGAGGAAACTGAGGCAAACAAGGGTAAGTGACTTGTCCAGGGGTCACACAGCTGGTGAGTGTTTGAGACTGAATTCAAACTCAGGTCTTCCTGACTCCCTCTATCCACTGTGCCATCTAGTGGACTAAGGCTACAACCACTGATTTAACCTCCTGGTGGCTAGCATACAGCATCTATTTCAGGAAGAATAAATGATTCCACCCTTAATCTTCAGACTGTTGCACCAGTAGGGTCCCAAGAGGGCAGGCAGCAGCACCCAGCTGAATCAATGCTGTATCCTTGCTGGATAATTTTTCCATACGATGTAGCGAAATAAATTTCCATCTTGTTAACTAAACAAAATGATGGCACATTTAGTAGAAATTTTATTTTGTTTTTATTTTTAAAACACCAAATACATTGAGCATTTCCATATTCAGAAGAGAATAGCACATAAATCTGTAAATGCCTGTTGTGTACCATTGTAAAGGTGAAAATTAACGGTTGGACAATAATTAAATGAAATTATGTGATTGCCAATATTTATTATATCTTGAGTCAGAAATTTATTTACAAAATGGAAAGGAAAAATAAAGTAGAGAAATGTGAAGAGGTTGGAGAGATTATCTATCCCATCAACCTAAATGTTTGTGTCAGGTCTATTTAATCTAGGCAGAGATTAATTAGCTCTCAACCAGGAAGGCTGGTGGTGAGTAACCACGATGCCTGTTCCAAGATGGAAGCTAGTCTCTTAGGAAACTAGGAAAGGAGTCAGTCTTTTCACTCATCCAATGAAGTAGTCCAAGACTCAGAATTTAAGTTGAAGCTACCCTCCAAGCCCACAATCAGTACAAGCCCTGCAGTATCCAGGGAAGCTTCCTGGAAGACTCTCCCCAGTCAGAAGACTATCTCCAGAAGACAATCTCTTCAGGTTTTCTTCTCAAAGACAATCTGCTCTGAGGGAGTTCAGGGCTTGCTTTTATAGTGTCTTTTTGTCCCTGCCCTAATCACAGTTTCCAAATTGGCTAGCACTGCCCAGGGGACAGTGTCTGTGGGATGGACTTCTCACCTTCCGAAAGTTAAGTTCTCATCTAAGGGAGTGAATTTTCTAATATGGTGAATACTCATCCTGGCTGATTGAGTTTCTGAGGGTGTGAATTCACTAAGTGTTTTGTGAGTTCCTCCACCTAGTTTAAGGTTGTGTTGATTCAATCAAAAGGTAGACAAAGGAGGGTTAATCCTGTCTTCACAATCTAAGTAGGGGTTCTTAAGTTAGTATTAACTCAAAATAGACAAAGGGAATAAAGGATTCCCTTTCACAAGTGTAAACTCAGAGAGACCAAAGAATTCCCCTTTACACTACTTGCTGAGGGCCCCTTAGAAGTAGCTTTTGGATCAAGAACCCGCTATTTGACAAAGTGCTGGGAAAATTGGAAAACCGTATG
Organism: Monodelphis domestica; assembly: GCF_027887165.1. Taxonomy (NCBI): domain Eukaryota; kingdom Metazoa; phylum Chordata; class Mammalia; order Didelphimorphia; family Didelphidae; genus Monodelphis; species Monodelphis domestica. The sequence goes on along the minus strand of NC_077233.1, from coordinate 278,166,876 downwards.
GGAGAGACTAGGTTTAGATCAACATTTCACACCCTATACCAAGATAAATTCTGAATAGGTAAATGACTTAAATATAAAGAGGGAAACTATAAGTAAATTAGGTGAACATAAAATAGTATACCTGTCAGATCTATGGGAAAGAAAGGAATTTAAGACCAAGCAAGAGATAGCTTAATATTTATAAAGTGCTTCTCAAACCTTTTAGTTAGTTATTATTATTATGTTCATATTTACTTGAATCTATCCTTCCTCTTCTTTCCTATCGCAGTCCAGCTTTAATAGGGAAAGAGACCTTTTTCCCTTTCCACATTATTTTTTCCCAAGTGAGGCATTGATTACCATTAGAATACCCCAGCTTTCCAAAGGCTTGGTCCAAGCAAACAAGACCACTTTCTCAGTTAGCAAGTCGATTGTTTAAATTTATTTTCCTACCTCTGAACCGGAGGCTACATTCCCTTCTCAGGACAGTGGATCCAAAAGTGTCAGTTACAGATGCAAGGAGGCTATGTCCCAGACAGGAAACAAGTGGGCTTTGGAGAGGTCAGGAAATGGGAAGGGAGAGGGGTTTCAGGGACACATTTGGTGCTCACTCCTTGGTCTGCAGCCCTGGCAAATGGCATTGAGTAGTAGAGGAGTTTGGGATGTATTATATAAACTGACTGCTCTGATGAGATAATGGTACCTCGGCGACCGATGACAAAGAGAGAAACAGCCATGTCTGAGAGATCAGCTCCAAACGTTTGAAAGGAAATATTTATGAGATTCCAAGGAAGAGACCGATAGTGGCCCTGCATATTGGAGAACACTTCTACCACTCTTGCAAATTGCACGTTAAGAAGAGATTTCTTTTCCTTCGCTCCTCCAGATTTCTAAAATAAGAAAACATTTTGTTTGTCAGATTAGACTATGGTTAACATATAGTTCATAAAGCAATAGAAAAACAGGGAAAATAGATTTTAGGTACTAGTAAAGAATTCGTTTTCTTCTACTAGGGTTACTTAGAACTGCCTCCTCATTAAAGTGGAATGAGTTAACTGAGGAACAGAGGGGTTAAGTTGCTTTTTCTTCTCTCTAATTCAAAGTGACAAAAAGGAATCCATTCATATGCTTGTGTGTGTTTGCTTATTTGTGCTTGCATATTTGCTTGGGAGAAGATTCAGGTCCTCCATCATAAATATATTTTTTAAATCATATATATATTTATTTAAAACCTTACTGTCTGTCTTAGAATTAATACTATATGTTGATTGCAAGGCAGAAGAGTGGTAAGGGTTAGACAATGGGAGTTAAGTGACTTGCCCAGGGTCACACAGCTAGGAAGTGTCTGAGGTCAGATTTGAACCCAAGACTTCCTGTGTTTAGGCCTGGCTCTCAATCCACTGAGCCACCCAGCTGTCCCAGATAATCATATTTTATCAGAGAGAAATCAGTGAAATTTTTTACCTTGAGTGTCAATGAACACATTTACATTTAAGATAATTTTTAAAATATATTTTATTGATACTTCTTTCATAGCTATATTTTTCTTTTTATACATTCTCTTAAAAAATTTGAGTTCCATGATCAAATGTGATAGACTTGGTTACTGTCATAATTAAAGCGGGTTTGACAAATATAAGAATGAAAAAATATTGTTGTGGTCACCATTTATAAAAATTAAAGTTAAATTATGAGTCAGTGGGCTGTTTAGTAGCTTTATTTATATCGAGGTAGAGACATTAAAGTGGGGAATATAGGAAGGAGGTAGAAAATATCACCTAGCTAAAAATGCCCTAAATCCTAATCCTAGTGCTTTCAGACTGAGAATGTGAATGAATCTGAATGCAAATCTCACCAGTCCACGAGAGTGTCTCCAGTTAGGCCCTCCAACAACCAAAACATGATGCTGGGTAGCTCAGTGGATTGAGAGTCAGGCCTAGAGACAGGAGGTCCTAGGTTCAAATCTGGCCTTAGCCACTTCCTAGCTGTGTGACCCTGGGCAAGTCACTTGACCCCCATTGCCTAGCCCTGACCACTCTTCTGCCTTGGAGCCAATACACAGTATTGACTCCAAGAGGGAAAGTAAGGGTTTAAAAAAAACAAACAAAAAACAAACAAAAAAAAAGGAAGAGTCTCAGGATTTCATAATGTTTATTCTGCTATTTCTTGGACAATAGTATATACCTTGTATCCTGTTAGATTGAGCCCCCCCCCCCTTTTTATTGTTATTAAATGAGTAGAGAAGAAAGAGATCAAAGAACCTTTCCAAAATTTTCCAGTATTTTGTTCCATGTTACTGGATAGCTGAGCTGTCAATCAGTTTCCTGATAGCCCATGTAGAACAACCAATTAAAATGGTTTTATTGATATTTGATGCTGATTGACAGCTTGGCCAACCAATAAGACAGGATATACTTTGTGGCTATGGAACTTTCTCACTGAAGAGGCTTTTATGGGAATTAAACTGACAGTCAAGCTCTCATCAACCCTGAGCACTAAAAGAAAGAAAAAAAAATTGAACCACCACCCAGATCCAGAATTATGTAGACATTTGAATTAGACTTTCCCTCCCAAACTTTTGGTACCCAGAGGTGCTACTTTGTACAATATATGAATTTGAACATAATGTTCCAGATCACTGTTTTTCCTAAGAATTATTCAAAGAAATTTGTGTTAAAACTTAGAGAATTTAGTTTTTCCCCCCAAAAGGTTAAAAAAAGGGAAACTATTTAAAAAGAGCATCTTAGAAAGATGGTGGTTTGGTAACCAAAAAGAAAATGGCTAGAACAGATTGTCATAATTAAGAAAATCATTCAGTACTGTGAGCTTTCAAAAGGACAAATGCATCAGGAAAACCTTGGTTGACACTAGCTATCTTACTTTCTGTGTTTCCCTTCTGTTCTCTTCTTTTTGCATAAAAAAATAAAAAAAAACCTTTTAATATACTTGCTATTTTTATTTCTTTGTTCTTCTCTTGCCTTTCCCTCCCTCCCTCCCTGCCTCCCTGCCTCCCTGCCTCCCTGCCTCCCTCCCTCCCTCCCTTCCCTCCCTCCCTCCCTCCCTCCCTCCCTCCCTTCCTTCCTTCCTTCCTTCCTTCCTTCCTTCCTTCCTTCCTTCCTTCCTTCCTTCCTTCCTTCCTTCCTTCCTTCCTTCCTTCCTTCCTTCCTTCCTTCCTTCCTTCCTTCCTTCCTTCCTTCCTTCCTTCCTTCCTTCCTCCCTTCCTCCCTTCCTCCCTTCCTCCCTTCCTCCCTTCCTCCCTTCCTCCCTTCCTCCCTTCCTCCCTTCCTCCCTCCCTCCCTCCCTCCCTCCCTCCCTCCCTCCCTCCCTCCCTTCCTCCCTTCCTCCCTTCCTCCCTTCCTCCCTTCCTTCCTTCTCCATTTTCTCATCTGTCAAATGGGATCCAGAAACTTCACAAACACAGAATGCCCAATGCCAGGGTGCCTTGCCTTGTTAAAACTGAGCTTTAAAATGTATTATTGAAAATTCTCAAACCAAATGAAGGAAAAGGAGATGTAAGTAATTTGGCTTTCAAATGATTGGTTTTTGTGAACTTGTAGCATTTCTGCTTGGGAGGTTATTAAAGCTGAAGACTTCTTGGGCCCCAGTATTTCTATTTCAGTGGAATGAAAGCTCCACAAGGGCAAGGATAGCCTTTTCATCTTTTGTCTCTGTATCCTTAGCAGCTAGTATAATGCCGACATGGTAAATGTTTGAAGATTGATCCTAGCTCAGAATCTATGATTTGTTATCCCATTTCTTACTGAGTCAGGGGATAATTCATTTGATAAAAAGTCTACAATTATCTATGTAATTTATAATGTAATGTGTGATATATTATGATTTAGAATTCCATTTAAATTCAGCAAACATTTATTAAGCACTTACTATGTACCAGGCCCCTAGCACAGGCACATTTGATCAGGTAGGTGACACAGAGGAGAGAGCGCTGGGCCTGAAGTTGGGAAAGTCTGAGTTCAAATCCAGCCTCAGACACTTTCTAGCTGTGTAACCCTGGGCAAATCACTTAACCCCTCAGTTCCTCATCTTGTAGAAGCCCAGAACCCGGGTGGCCTGTCCTTAAGAAAGTCACAGTTACCTAACTAGTATTCGAGGTAAAATTTGATCCTAGGTGTTCATCATGACTCCAACCCTAGCCTTTTATGTACTATGTTGTTCTGCAGTGAGGTAGCACAGTGGATAGGATCCCGAGTTCAAATATCTCCTCAAACACCCTTTACATGTAAAGGGTGGTATGTAAGGGTCCTGTGGGACCCTTTACATATCACTGCAGGAATCTCAGTTTCCTCATCTGTCGAAAGAGAATAATATCGTGCCTCCCTCATAAGGTTATTGTGAGAATCAAATAACATGTAGAGTGCTTTGTAGTGCTATAGACATATTATTATTATATTTTCCTGGATGGGACAATAGCAAGGGAAAGACTAGAGTTCCTGCTTTGTTATTGCTACATATCATTTAAAAATTGAAAAAATTAGAATTAAAACCAAATAGATATGATCTTGCACATTGCCAAGCCACCCGGCTTCTGATTCAGTATGAATTTGTCCTTAAAATATATGTTTTGTATATATATTATATAGCATATACGTAATATATTTAGATATTATATAGCATATATTTATTAATCACATATTGATATGTTTATATAATATATTCATATTTTAATATCACATTAATACATTTATAGAATACATTTGTATTATATAGCATATATTTAATATATTTAGATATTATATAGCATATATGTAATATATTTATTAATCACATATTGATATATTTATATATTATATTGACATTAATATCACATGAATATATTTGTATAATACATTTATATATTATATAGCACATATTTAATATATTTATATAATATGCCACACATTTAATACAGTTATATATTAAAAACATATGTAGTAAATATTATATCTTAAAATATATTTAATATATTTTTATTTGTATATATTTTAATATATTTATATGACTTATATTCTATATTCTACCAATATATGTTTGCATATTATATAACATAATATATTTAATAATGTTTATGTGATATATGTGTTATATATCACATATACTGTATATTTGTAGATATATCATAAATAGACAATATATTTACATTATTTGAAGTATATAATACATATGTGGGTAGGTGGTACAGTGAATACAGTACCAAGTCTGGAGTAAAAAAGACACATCTTTGTGAATTTAAATCTGGTCTCAGACACTTTATAGCCGTGTGACCCTGGGCAAGTCACTTAAACTACATTTGCTTTGGAGGCAGCTAGGGGGCTTAGTGGATTGAGAGCTGGGCCTGGAGTCAGGAAGATCTGAATTCAAATCTGACCTCACACACTTCCTCGCTGTGTTACCTCATGCAAGTTTCTTCACTGTTTGCCTCAGTTTCCTCATCTGTCAAATGAGCTGGAGACAGAACTGGCAAACCACTCCAGGATCTTTGCCAAAGAAACCCCCAAATGGGGTCACAAACAGTCAGACATGACTGTAGCACAACAACATACATATGTATGTATCTGTTTCCATTCATGTAAAAGAATAACATAAGCCCATGCATGATACTCAATTAGAAACCATAGTATAGAGGGAAAACTCTGGCTACTTTGTGAATATCTAGCAAAGTACATACAGTAGTATCCTCCTTATTCTCACGTTTATTATCCTTATTATTACAATAGTTTTCCTAGCTGTGTGACCTTGGGGAAGTCATTTCACTCTAATTGTCTAGACTTTATCATTCTTCTGCCTTGGAATCGATACTTAGAAATAAGTTTTGACAATTGTTTCTGGACAATTTAACATTCAGATTTTCTCCTTCCTCACCCTCCAGCCCAGGTGGTGAGTGTGAATTAGGTTACGCCCACACTTTCAGGTGATGCATGTTTCCATAGGTTACGCCCACACTTTCAGGTGATGCATGTTTCCATAGGTTATGCCCACACTTTCAGGTGATGCATGCTTCCATATTGCTCATGTCACAATAGAAGCCACCTGTCCCACCGACAACAGGAATCTCGTGAAGCATAGTAGCAGCTGGCGTGTTTTCCTCTGCACTTAGTTGGGCTCCTGTAATTCCACCTTTGGCTGTGGCTTGGAGACTTACTTGCTTTAGTCCTTCCCAGTGGATCATTGTATAATATTTCTGTTACTGTATACATTGTTCTCCTACTTAGTGTCAATTCTAAGACAGAAGTAAAGGGCTTTTTTTTTTTAACCCTCACTTTCCATCTTGGAGTCAAGACTGAGCATTGGTTCTAAGACAGAAGAGTGGTAAAGGCTAGGCAATGGGGGTTAAGTGACTTGCCCAGGGTCACACAGATTTGAACCCAGGACCTCCCATCTCCAAGCCTGGCTCTCAATCCACTGAGCCACCTGGTTGCCCTCCTCTATGTATTAAATATTTCAATGAATACCTTGGAAACTGTCATTTTAAATGCTGGGCTGTCTTCTCCTGCCGGATCTTTCTGAAAAATTTCCCACCCTTTGAGCTAGACCAGGGGGAATATTGGAGTGGTTTCTCACACGGATCTCCTGAAGCTGCAGCGAAATTCCTTGAGAATTCGGAGTCTCTGGGGAACCCGGTGAGGGGAAAGGGGAACGGAGGACGGCAATCCGTTTCCTGCCCTGTGAGGCACCTAGAGCAGACACATTGGTCTTCAAAGATCTCCCCACATCCATTAGGGCAGCCAAATTAAATAGTGTGTTATAATTGTCCGTGTTTGTCGTTCAGTCGTTTCAGTGGATCTGACTTTTTAGGACCCCTTTTGGGATGCTGAAGAGGTTTGCCTATTCCTTCTCCAGGTCCTTTTTTTCCCCCTTTAATTTCAAATTTTTCAATCTTTATTTTATTCCAATAACAAATTTACACATGTTTTCCAGAGTTACATGATTCATGTTGTCTCCCTCCCTCCCCTCTTCCTGTCCCTCTCATGGAGTTGACAAGTAATTCCCTGGGTTATACAGGTATTATCACCCCAAATCTGCTTCCAGGGGGGCAGATGGGTGGCTCAATGGATTGAGAGTCAGACCCAGAGACAGGGGCTCCTAGGTTCAAATCTGGTCTATGACACTTCCCAGTTGCGTGACCCCACAAGTCACTTAACCCCCTTTGCCTAGCCTAGCCTGTACCAGTCTTCTGCCTTGGAACCAATACAGTATTGATTCTAAGATGAAAAGTAAGGGTAAAAAATGAACAAACAAACAAAAAAACATTTCCATATTGTGATTTTTGTAAGAGAATAATCTTATAAAACCAAAACCCCAAATCCGATACCCAAAGAAACAAGTGATATTTGTTTTCAGCTGCATTTCTGCTCCCACAGTTCTTTCTCTGGAGGTGGACAGCATCTTTCTCCGAAGTCCCTCAGGGCTGTCCTGAATCATTGCATTACTATTAGTAGCAAAGTCAATCCCACTTGATCATCCCACAATATTTCAGTTTCTGTGTACGACGTTGTCCTAATTCTGCCTATTTCGCTCTGCACTGGTCCAGGAAGGTCTCCCCAGCTCTTTCTGAGATCATCCTGTTCCTCCTTCCTTACAGCACAAGAGTATTCCATCCCCATCATATACCGCATTTTGTTCAGCCGTTCCCCAATTGAGGGCACCCCTTTCATTTCTAGGTCTTTGCCACCACAAAAAGGGCAGCTTTAGCTATTCTTGTATAGACCAGAACTCCCGCAGGTTTTTTTTTAGGTGAGGCCAATCTCCCAGAATCACATCTCTAGGATCTGTTGAACCCAGCTTTCCACCCCCCCACCCCTGTTTTCTAGCTGCCCTGCTTCATATTTGAGCTTAGATCTGGCTGTATCTTGCAAAGCCAGGACTGATGGACGTCCCCTTTTGTCCTCCTCCTCCAGGTGTGACAACGTCCGGGTCTACAAACTGGGTCTCTTCTCGGGTCTCTGGTGGATGTTAGCTCTCTTCTGCTGGATCAGTGACAGAGCCTTTTGTGAGCTGTGGTCTTCCTTCAACTTCCCCTATCTGCATTGTGTGTGGTAAGTGTCACGTAGCGTTTGGAGCCTTTCCGCCATCCTTTCACTTTCTTCCCAGGAAGCTCCAGTGATGGCTGTGTTTATCTATTCTGAGGAGAAGCCAGACTAACAAGGCACTTCCTCAAGCAATGGGAAGAGAATGGAAAAAGTGGCCTCTTTCCTTAGCCAAACATATAACAGTTTCGGTATCGGCAGGAAGTCATGTAAATAGCAGTCTGGACCCAAGGGATCCGATCCAGCCAAAAAGGAACTTGAAAAAAACAAACAAACCCAAACACAGTGCAGGCCCCGTGGCCAATCAAGGCCGTGGAATAAGGGTGGGATATGGGAGGTTCGAGTTTTATTATATTCTGGTAAATTGTAAACATACAGAAATGCTAACCTGCAACCGGAGATTTGGGCAGCCAGGCGGTACAGTGGGTGGAGCAGTGGTCAGTTGTCAGGAAGACAAAAGTCTCAAGTGCTCACTTAGCCAACTGTTTTTTTAATCTTTTATTCTTTTTCCTTTTTCTAATAAGATTAAATGACTTGCCCAGAGTTAACGACTAGGAAATATCTGAAGCCTGATTTGAATTCAGGAACATGAGTCTTCCTGCCTCCTGGCCTGGAGCTCTAGCTATGGTACCACCTCGCAGCCCTCTCCGTGTTTTTGATTGATGCTTTTTCTTTCCTTCATCATAATCTGCTTTCTAGTAACCCTGCCTTGTTGCAAAAAGCACACATTCCATATCTAAAAATGGATGCCCCATTCCTCACCTGTTAAAAAAATAAGCTTAGTGACAACTTTTGTTTTTTCCACGACTCAGTTTTAGACGTCTCCTTTCTCTGTCCCCAGAACGGAACCCTTCTTTGTAATTTTGTTACTGTGGAACCAAGTGAAAAATTAAGCAAAATCAACCCAAAGCAACTGCATCTAGTAACGCATGCCGTCCCCCGGCTCTCTGTGGGGGTATGTTTTATCTGCTCTTCGAGACCACCGTATTATGGTTTTTCAATTATTCTGAATTTGGCTTCCTTTCAGTGATTTTTCAATTTTATATTGTAGCTGGGTGGCTCAGTGGATAGAGAGAGAGCCAAGCCCGGAAAGTCCCAAGTTCAAATCTTCCTAGTTATATGATCCTGGGCAAATCACTTTGAAGTGGATCAGGGTCTCGCCCACAGAATTGACCACTAAGGCCATCTCCATGTCAAATAAGCTTTATTGTTTTTCAGAGGAGTGGCGATGGAGTCAGCCATGTTGAGAGAGATGGCCATGGCAGATGGAAGGGCCCCAAGGAGATTTCAGGAATGCTTTTTATCTTGCTTGGTTGAGGGAAGATGTCAATCGTTTGGGGTGTTGTAGCCTTGCCATTCCCAAGGGACTGATGTTAATTTACCCATGGCTCCCTTTAGTCCATGTGGCTTTACCCATGATACCTAGTGTGGGTGAAAACCACAATGCAAATTGGATGCTAATGATATGTTAAGCACCCTGGGGCAACTTTTAGTCAAATTTTGGCTAGGTCTGAGCAGGCTCCAAGGAGAGAAAGTCCATCGTCCAGCATGCCTGTGCTCATTGGCTGGTTGCAGAGTTCCTGCCTACATCCTTATAGCAACCTGTCTATATCAGGACACCAACCTGTCTCCATGGCAACCCACATCCGTTTCATCCTGTTGCCTAGCCTTTATCCCTGTTCTACCTTAGCACCAATACATTGTCTTTGAAATTCTTTTTATTTTAAACCTTTACCTTCCATCTTAGAATCAGTATTGTGTATTGGTTCTAAGGAAGGAGAACGTTAAGGATTAGTCAGTGGGGGGTTAAGTGACTTGCCCAGGGTCACACAGTTAGGAAGTGTCAGATTTGAACCAGGGACCTCCCGTCTCTAGGCCTGGCTCCCCATCCACTGAGTCACCCAGCTACCCCCACATCATTTTGATTCTAAGACGGAAGGTAAGAGTTTTTAAAAAATCATATTGTCAGAATCATTATACATGTTGTCTCAAAAACCTGAAATATTAATGCTTAAAACGGTACAAAGACTTTTAGGACTCTCTCCACACAGAACATGTAGCTTTACATCTATATGTGTATATATTCAGACACTTCATATATGTGTATGTATGGGCACATTCCTATTTGTGTATACACACATGAACATACATGTGCACATACACACATATTTGAGACAGCATCCAAAAGTATGTTTGTTTCACTCTGCATCAGATGATAGGATGCTTCCTCCATTTCTCTGAATTTGTCATATCTGTCATTTCTTACCAGTCAGTAATATTCCGTTACGTCCAAAACATCATTTGTCTGGCAGTTGGAGGCACATTGATCTGGTTTCTAGTCCTTTGCTATCCCCAAGAGGACTTGCCGTGAATGGCCTGGTATATGTTAGGCATGTGTTTATATCTTAGATTTCTTGGAGACTGTTTTCAAGAGCAAATCACTGGATTAAAGGCTGTGATGAGTTCCATGTTTTTTTAACATAATTCCAAATTAATTTCTACAGCGGTGGAACCTATTCACAGCTCTATCCATCGTGTGTGAGACTACCTTTCCACAGCCCCATTCCTATATCTGCTTATTCCTAGTTTTTAAAAAATAAGTTATTTATGTTTTTATAACATTTGTATAACATTATGCAACAAATAACATTTATGTGATTTAAAAGACTCCGGGAAAGAACACTATCCACATCCAGAGGAAGAACTGTGGGAGCAGAAACAGAAGAAAAAACAACTGCTTGATCACATGGGTCGAGGGGACATGATCGGGGATGTTGACTCTAAACGATCACCCTGATGCAATTATCAATAATATGGAAATAGATCTTGATCAATGTCACATGTAAAACCCAGCGGAATTGTGCGTTGGCTACTGGGGAGGGTAGGAGGGAGGGAAGGGAAAGAACATGAATCTTGTAACCATGGAAAAATATTCCAACTTAATTGATTAAATAAAACTTTCCAAAAATAAAAGACTCAGGGCTTATAGAACACAGATCTTCTCTAAATGTTCACAATTAAAAAACACAGGTGACTTTCTTTAAACATAGACGTGTCTTGAGACAGACATGAGACAACCAGTTCAGTTTTTGGTAGGTCTAGACTAGAAGCAGCTGCACTCAGCTCCTTTCCCTCTGTTCACAGCCTCTATTTTCACCCCTTGTGACTCAGTCTTCTTCCTTAGTCTTCACGTGATTTAGCTTCCCTACCTTGGAATTAGTTCCTGTTATGGAGAACGAATGAGTCATCTCCAGTGCACAGCAAGAGAAAAGTTGGCCGTGTGCAGGTCAGGGCTCTCCAGCTATGGGGGACAGCTGTAACCTCATCTCCTTCTAATTAAGAAAGATCAAAGCATGTAATTACAGTCTTGAAGAAGAAATAAAGGAATAGGCTGGCCTGAAGTGGTGACGTGGCCTACATTGAGCTTCTTCAATCAATCAATTATGAAATATTTATTAAGTGATTATTATCTGTGCCAGGCATATGCTAAGCACTGGAGTTTTATGGCTTTATCTTTTTTTTTTTCAGGCATATCCTCATTTGCCTGGCTGCCTACCTGGGTTGTGTCTGCTTTGCATACTTTGATGCTGCCTCCGAGATTCCAGAACAAGGTCCTGTGATCAAATTCTGGCCCAGTGAAAAATGGGCCTTCATAGGAGTTCCCTACGTCTCCCTCCTGTGTGCCCACAAGAAATCTCCGGTCAAGATCACATGATGTAAAGATCAGCAGCAATGTGTTTTTCCTATTTATTTTTTCTCACTTATTGTACTTAGTTAATCAGCCAGGGAGACCCGAGTCTGTCTCTTTATGTGTTTGGGTTTTTTCCCCTCCTGTATGCTCAGCACTTGCAAAGATTCAATTGTGTACGAAAAGAAATGCATTTCTTTTCCTTTCCTTGGGAAAGGAGGAAGGTTGGAGTTTTTTTTTTAGGTGGAAAATGCTTACAAGTAGAACTTGGGTTGGCCTTGGGTGTAGCTTCTTTGGGCTTTGTTTTTAGGTGCCCGCTCTCCTGACTGTGTATCCTAAAACACTGGGATGGGAGTCCAAAACAATAGACTGGCAAGTCCTGGGAAAGAATGTTTGGTACACGCAGACCTTCCTTCCTTCTCTCACCCACCTACATACTACTGTCTTTTTAGAACAGTCCTGGTTAGGATTGACGAAAAAAATGTGCCCTTGGACTAAATCTCCATCTTTGTTCCAGAGATTTTTACCGGAGAAAACTTGGCTGTGAAGAATCATATGAAGGGCTTGTGGGAGAATGAGTTTGACTCACAAATCTCACAACTCTAAGTTTTAAGTAAGACTGACATGAGTTACTTGTATCATTTGTGCCCAGAATCCTAGATTTGTCTTTTGTATTTGGGCAAAATCAATGGGGAAAATGGCCATCTTCAAGCCATCCTTGAAAGGGAGCACACTTTCTTTCCTGTCCCTTTTGTTCTCTTTTGATCCTTTCCCCTAACTTAGGATAAGAGAAGCCGTGGGATCTAAGAAGCAATGTACAAGTAAAAAGAATAAAAGTTCTAGAATGTTCGTTGGAAGACATCTCAGGTGGATGGTTTTAGTGGAAAAGATAACGGATGTGGGGGTCAAAGGATCTAGGTTTGAATCCTGGTTCTTCTACTTTTATTTGCTGTGTGACCCCAGGTAGGCCACGAACCTTTCTGGCTTGTAGCTTTCTGCTCTGTAAAACAGAGAGTGGTTTTAGGTCTTTTCTGACTTGAAATCTTTGGCGTCTATGAGATTATTTAGTCCAATCCCTTCATTTTGGTGATAGGAAGAATAGCCAGAATCCAGACAACATTCTTCTTATCTGCCAGGCTGCCAGAAGCTCAGTTATATCTTTGGGGGCAGTTTTAGCTCCCTTTCTGAGGTGGTGGTAATAGAATTTGCCTGGCACAAATCCAGTAAAACTAAACTGATGATTTTTGTTTCGGAGTAACCTCTTAAGTGAAACTTAGAGTTATCAGAAAGACTCTGATAAAATCACACAATACTTTAGAAAGTCACTTTTAGGGGTTACCTTTCATTCTTCTCCCTAGCCCTCCTCCTAAGTTTTAAGGAATCTTAGATAGAGGATTGTTGTGGAAATAATTCTAGGTGTGCTGTCAAAGGACCTGGGTTCAAATTCTGGTTCTCCCATTTTTATTAGTTGTCTGACCCAGAGTAAGCCACTAATCTCTCTGAGCTCCTCCTTCCTCATCTAGAAAATGAGACCGTTTTTTGTTTTCATTGTACTCTAAATTTGAATCTATTCCAGGGTTCCATCTCCTGTTGCTCTCTTTCTACGACTCTGGCTAGTTAGCAATAACAAATATGTCACCGGAGCATCCATTGAACACGTCTCCAGAAGAGGCACTAGCATGGCTTGCCTTGAGGACTTAGTTGCTTCCCTTCTTCACTGGGACGAATTAGGAACTGGCAAATGTCTGCAAGGTTTGTGGCACTGATTGGCAGCCTCAGGGATATTTTATTTTCGTTTCACTGCAGTGTTCCTTACCTTGTCCGTGACATCCCACTTTCTGGGCAGGGGGGAGGAAGGGCGAGAGAACCGCTGTGTATCTAAATCCGGAAGCCCTCGGTGGTGTCCTAACAGAAGACTCGGTCCCTGAAAACGAGGCCATGGCATTTACTCACCCAGAGCAGCTCGATGCTGTTATTCTCGGAATTCACCCAGGATCCAAAGTTGATGCCCTTGCAAGAACTGAGGAGATTAAACACCACTTGATGTTCTCAAATGGCAAGTGGAGTCCGTTGCCTTCTTTTAATTGCTTTTATGAAGCTGCTCGAAGAGTTTCAGAGATGAAAAGTGTGGAATTCTGTCTCAAACACTGGATCCAGGTTGGCTTTCAATGCCCAGTTGCTTCGGCAGCTCAGGCCAAAGTCAGAAATTCCCTGAAGAGGGCTTTGGAAGATTTTTATTTTCTTGTTTTCTTGGTTTGTTTCACATCCAGCCATTCTTTACTATGGAAACAGATAGAGTTATCCAAGATATTGTAGGCAGTATTTTCGTTTTTCACATCTCTTGTCTTTCATCTCTTTCTCCTGGGTATACATGTTGACCCTCTTAATGTCTCTGGAAAATAGGAAAGGCTAGACTCCTTTTCTTCAGACCTGCTTATTTTATATTTAATGGGTGGTAAGAGTGTTCAGGGAAGAGATGTGTCTGAAATTGTCACCCACAGGTTCTGGGTTCGGGCTTCTCCACCCCTAACTCCACCAAGGCTCAGAATCTTTTGTTACACTTATTTGGGTCCCAAGGGGAATTTTCAGAACTCTCTTTGAGAATAGGGTACGGCAGGGGATGGAAAGAAGAAAGAACAATTAAACATTATGTCATTCTAGGAAGTGTCAGGGATGCTGATAGGTGAGTGTTTGAATATTCCAGGAGTTGTTTGGTGGGCTTGAAAATGATGATGCTACCTCCTGGGGCCCCCTTTTCCTGCCTTCTACAAAGCAAAATTCTTATTGGGTCTGTGACAATTTCTATGCTTTTTCACAAACAGCAAACTATTGGGGGTTTTTTGGTTTGGTTTTTTCTTTAGTCCTTACCTCCTATCTTAGTATCAATTCTAAGATAGAAGGGCAGTAAGGGCTAAGCAATCATGGTTAAATGACTTACCAGGGTCACACAGCTGGGAAGTGTCTGAGGCTAGATTTGAACTCAGGTTCTCCTGACTTCAGGCTTGGTGCTCTATTCTCTGTGCTACCTTAGCAAACAAGGTCTCATGGTTATAGGTACTCACTCCATCTATTAGTGATCACATCCATTTCTACCCTCCAGGCTTTTTCATTCCACCTGGCTCTTGTTCGTGTCCTTCCATAAATGAATAGAGGATCCACGCTGGTCTTTCTCTACTTCTTTTAATATCTCGAGGATGCCGATGTCAGTGCTTGCACCGCCTTGTCGTTGTTATACGTATCCCTGATGATATTAAGAATATGGAGTTGCATATTTAGAGCTGGAAGGAAATCGAGTCCAAGCTGCCAGTATTTATTTTCAAGTTGTATTTATGTCATGACCTCTTACTTCTCTCTTTATTCACAGCAGCAGAATTTCTTTTTATTCTTGATAGTTTAGCCTTTGGCGTCAATGAGATTCTTTTTTCAAGTCATTTGGGAATTGCACTATGTTTATCTAAGCTCCCTGGTGTTAATCACTAGGTTCTAAGACTTTTCCGGAACCTCCCTTTCTAAGAAGGGCTAGCATGAACTTAGACGTATCCTTCCAGCTCCGGGATATAACAGCTAAGGAACCCCTTGGAATCCCGTCTTTGAGAGGCTTTCTCTGACATCTGATCCCAAAGGGGGCAGGGGAATATTTTGATTTTCAGAACTAGGTTGTGGCAATTCTTTTGAACGTGGCTCACAAGCGTGTTATTTCCGTCAGAATTGATGCAGAATCCGAAGTTGATGGCTCAACAGTTGTGCGGATTTGAGATGTAAAAAGGCTCCAGCAGTCTAGGATTAAATTGGGTCGGGTACCCTAAAAGATTTTTTAGCAAAATTTTTATGACCAAAAACATCAACCGTAGGAATTGGAAATGGTTCCTTGTCCTTTCTGTCGAGGCATTAAAAAAGAGACAAATGGTCTGTGATGACCGGAGCTATGTGAAGTAGGTGGTGGATTCCAACGCTCACAGGAACTGAGATTTCTGTGATGGTGGTCGGAGACATTCTACTCTCTTAGAGTTAGCAAAAGGTTCTTGAGCTGAGGAAGGCGACAGAAATGCAGCATTTTTAAAAAACCCTTTTTGTTCCTTAATGACCGACTTGGCTCTTTAATTGTGAATATCCTCCCTCCCATCTTCCTGTCGCTGAATACTTTGCTTTGATGTTTTTGATTTGACATTTTTCTCTTGTTGATGCAGCATCCCCAAAGCATCTAGAACACAGAATATTCATTACAAAAGAGCTTCGGGCACATTTTATCCAACCCTTTCCTTTTCCAGAGGAGAAAACAGAGACTAAACGAGGGGGAAAGACTTGTCTCCAAGGTCAGATGGAAATATAGTGGCAGAACTCAAACTACAATCCAGGTTTTCTGCTTCCCCACCCAATTAATGTTCTGCCATTTTCCTTGCCTGTTTGACCCTTGGCTCGGGCTCTGGTTTTATAGACCCCTTTCTGACTGTGCCTCGTCATGGAATCAGTCAGATTGATACACCTACTGCACTTAATAGGGCTGAGGCTTACTCTGGCCAAACCACCCAGAATACGTTGATTCTAAGAGTCGTTGGACCTTTCAGTACAAGGTCTTTTTTTCTCTGGGTGCTCTCGAATCCAACTCCGAAGCCATGCTAACCAGCTGTATTCTCCGCTTGGAG
Source organism: Monodelphis domestica (assembly GCF_027887165.1). Lineage (NCBI taxonomy): Eukaryota > Metazoa > Chordata > Mammalia > Didelphimorphia > Didelphidae > Monodelphis > Monodelphis domestica. The sequence continues at coordinate 278,150,542 of NC_077233.1, read as the reverse complement.
AAACGTGTTTCTTCACTAACCTCTCTAAACAGTTTCTCTTTCGTATATTTGCTGAACCAGCTTTTCATATTTTTGTATTTGCAATACGTAATCAGAGAGAATACAGTATTCTTCGATTTGTAAGTCGTTCTTTTGCTAGGATGTTCTATGGAAAGGGAACCGTGTCTACTGTGGTAGCACGTGCTCTCCATCATTTTGTGGGGAGATGAATCCTTTTACTCTCTAGCTGGTGCACTTTATGCTCTGCATTTGATAGTTGTCTTTTAATATAAAAGCCACAAATGGTATTTTCTTTACTTGAGTGAATATATGTGTATCTTGATGGTTCCATCACATCTTTTGTAATACTGTAGTCAAAATTATATTTAATTATGACACAACGCCTGTGGTGATCCAGTCAGGGGAATCATTGAGGTTTCTTTCAAAAACTGTGAAAGAATACATCTAGATATTTTTGGAGATAAATATTTTCAACATAAATCATCTCTATACAATTATTTGATTAATTATTATTCTACCCTATGAATTAAAAACATCTCAAATGTTTTATTATGGTTTTGTTTCATCTAATCCTTCTGGAAAGAATGGATTGTGTTTTATAATATTAAATTACTTGAGAAAAAGATTTCATGCCTCACTCTTCATTTATCTTATTTTTATGTGAATAATTTCCTGTGAAGGGAAGAGCTTATAATAATGCTTGATACATTACTTAGAAGAATCTTGCCTGGACTACTGCAATAGCCTTCTCATTGATTTCCCTGCCTCAAGTCTCTTCCCACTCCGATCTGCTCTCTATGCAGCATGTATCATGGTGATTTCTTTTTTTTTAAAAGGCAGAAGGAAGGATCAGTGGAATAGACTTGGGGTAAGTGACCTCAGCAAGACAATCTATGATAAGCCCAAAGATCCCAGCTTCTGGGACAAAAATCCACTATTTGACAAAAACTGCTGGGAAAATTGGAAGACAGTGTGGGAGAGATTAGGTTTGGATCAACACCTCACACCCTACATCAAGATAAACTCAGAATGGGTGAATGACTTGAATATAAAGAAGGAAACTAGAAGTAAATTAGGTGAACACAGAATAGTATACATGTCAGATCTTTGGGAAAGGAAAGATTTTCAGACCAAGCAAGACTTAGAAAAAATTACAAAACAAAAAATAAATAATTTTGATTAAATTAAGAAGTTTTTATACAAACCAAATCAATGCAACCAAAATTAGAAGGGAAGCAACAAATTGGGAAAAAAATCTTTATAACAAAAACCTCTGACAAAGATCTAATCACTCACATTTATAAGTAGCTAAATCAATTGTACAAAAATGGGCAAGGGACACGAATAGGCAATTTTCAAATAAAGATATCAAAATTATTAATAAGCACATGAAAAAGTGTTCTAAATCTCTTATAATCAGGGGGCAGTTGGGTAGCTCAGTGGATTGAGAGCCAGGGCTAGAGATGTGAGGTCCTAGGTTCAAATCCGGCCTCAGACACTTTCCAGCTATGTGACCTTGGACAAGCCACTTGACTCCCATTGCCTAGCCCTTACCACTCTTCTGCCTTGGAGCCAATACATAGTATTGACTCCAAGATGGAAGGTAAGGATTTATAAATGAATGTAAATAAGTAAATCTCTTATAATCAGAGAAATGCAAATCAAAACAACTCTGAGGTATCACCTCACACCTAGCAGATTGGCTAACATGACAGCAAAGGAAAGTAGTGAATGCTGGAGGGGATGTGGCAAAGTTGGGACATTAATTCATTGCTGGTGGAATTGTTAATTGATCCAACCATTCTGGAGGGCAATTTGGAACTATGGCCAAAGGGCGCTAAAAGACTGTCTGCCCTTTGATCCAGCCACAGCACTGCTGGGTTTGTACCCCAAAGAGATCATAAGGAAAAAGACTTGTACAAGAATATTCATAGCTGTGCTCTTTGTGGTGGCCAAAAATTGGAAAATGAGGGGATGCCCTTCAATTGGGGGATGGCTGAACAAACTGTGGTATCTGTTGGTGATGGAATACTATTGTGCTCAAAGGAATAATGAACTGGAGGAATTCCATGTGAACTCGAAAGACCTCCAGGAAGTGATGCAGAGCGAGAAGAACAGAACCAGGAGAACATTGTACATAGAGACGAATACACTGTGGCATAATCGAATATAATTGCAGCAATGCAATGATCCAGGACAATTCTGAGAGACTCATGAGAAAGAACACTATTCACATCCAGAGGAAGAACTGTGGGAGCAGAAACACAGAAGAAAAATAACTGCTTGATCACATGGGTCAATGGGGATACGATTGGGGATGTAGACTCTAAACGATCACCCTAGTGCAAATATCAATAATATGGAAGTAGGTTTTGATCAATGACACATGCAAAACCCAGTGGAATTGCGCATCAATTATGGGAGGGGATTGGTGGGAGGGGAGGGAAAGAACATGAATCTTGTAACTATGGAAAAATATTCTAAATTAACTAATTAAATAAAATTTTCAAAAAAATTTAATTAAAAAAGAAAAATATTCTAAATTAATGAAATAAAAATTTCCAAAACTAAAAAAAAAAAGTAGGTCTAGGGGAGCAGCTGAGTGGCTCAAATCTGGCCTCAGACACTTCCTAGCTGTGTGACCCTGGGCAAGTCACTTAACCCCCATTGCCTAACCCTTACCTCTCCTGCTTTGGAACCAACACATAGTATTGATTCTAAGATGGAAGGTAAGGGTTTATTAAAAAAAAACAAAAAAGTAGGTTTGACCATATCATTTGCAGCTCAAAGAACTCCAAAAGCTTCCTGTTACTTTCAAGATTAAATATTAATTCCTCTTTTGGGCATTTAAAGCAGGAATCGGGATCCTTCCTTCTTTTTCAACTTTCTCATACTTTGTGTCCAACTCTTCATGACCCCATTTGGGATTTTCTTGGTGGAGATGCTGGAATGATTTGCCATATCCTTCTCCAGCTCCCTTCACAGTTGAGGAAATGGAGGCACTTGTCCAGAGTTAAACAGCTAGGAAGTGTCTGAGGTTGCATTTGAACTCAGAAAGAGGAGCCTTCTTGACTCCAGGTCTAGGACTCTATCCAAAGTACCACTTAGACATGGATGCAAGTATCGTATGAGCATCTATCAGGATCCAACGCTAGACTCTATTTGCAGTTTCTGGACCATTGCACCCCACTTCCCTTTTATTAATGCCTTTGTACTGACTGACCTTCCAAGTCATCTACTACCTTCTCATCTCCCCCTGCTAGATTCCCCGGCTTCCATCAAGACTCAACTCAAGTCCCACCTCGTGGAGGATCTTCTCCGAACCTTTGTGTATTCCAGGGCTGTAGAAAAGGTTAAGGAAGGCAGAGGGGGCTTCGGGGAAGCTTTGATCTGTCTTAATGGTCTTAGACGACTGAAATGGGAAAGATCAGGGATTATATGGAGAAGGAAAGGGCTGTCTCACCTAAGAAGAAGGAGAAAGAAAATACTATCTCACATAAGAGAGGGGCACAGGATGGAGAGTATTCACAGGAAGGGGCTCGTGGAGAAGGTATCCTATGAACCTCATTTTATCTGAACTAGATAAAGGAAGGCCACACACACTTGCCTTAGAGAAACATTAAACTTAGCAGGGAAATAGACGGGGACAGGGAAGAGAGGTACAGTCAGATAGACAAGGACTATTCAAAAGAAAAACATCTAGGGGCAGCTAGGTGGCTCAGGATGGAGAGCCAGGCCTGAAGACAGGAGGTCATGACACTTCCTAGTTGTGTGACCCTGGACAAGTCATTTACCTCCCCTCCCCCCAATTGCCTAGCCCTGACCATTCTTCTGCCTTGGAACTAATATACAGTATTGATTCTAAGATGGAAAGTAAGAGTTTAGAAACACACACACACACACACATTCACAGCTCTTTCATCTTAAGGATTCTTTTTCCAGTAGCATAAAAATCTCCTTTGAAATCGAGAAATATAAAATCGTCTTTTTCTGCCTGTTTTTTTTTTAAACTTCCTCTCCTTTTAATTCTTTTAGCTGTAATATATAGGAAGAATTCCTATTACTAGACAGGCAGGTGTACTGTGGCTGGGGTCAGGAAGATCTGAGTTCAAATCCATACTCTGACATTCACTAGATGTGTGACCCTGAGCATGTCATTTAGCCTTTTTTTTTTGCCTCAGTTTCCTCATCAACAAATGAGCTAGAGAAAGAAATGGCAAAACCATTCTAGTATCTTTTTTTCCCCCAAACCCTCACTTTCCGTTTTGGAGTCAATACTGTGTATTGGCTCCAAGGCAGAAGAGTGGTAAGGGCTAGGCAATGGGGGTCAAGTGACTTGCCCAGGGTCACCCAGCTGGGAAGTGTCTGAGGTCAGATTTGAACCTAGGACCTCCCGTGTCTAGGCTTGGCTCTCAATCCACTGTCCCCACCCTAGTATCTTTGCTGAGAAAACCCTACAAGGAATCAGATACAAGTGAACAGCAAAAAAAAGAAAAGTATTTTCTATCCACATGGAAACATTTTGCACTTTAAAATATACCACTTATAAAACCGTCAGGAACAAATGATGTCAATGATTCTATTTTTCACCGAGACGGTTTGCTGCCCACCCAGGTCCCAGCTCGCCTTGATCCCTTGTCACCGCACCTGACCAGAGCTAGGGATGTAGGTGGTCTCTGTTCTCTGGCTCTCTCTCAAACACCCCTCTCAGGGACTGCACGCTAGATGCATGCCACCCACATCTAACCTTAGGGACAATGCAGACTGATTCATCGCATTCTAACAACGGAAACATTTCAAGTCAGCTTTCTCATCCCCGCCAGCCCCCAGGGATGCTCTTTGCTACACTCAACAGTTATTCACGTCCTTGCAAGTCTTGCTAAAAGACGTTTAAACTAAGAAGATTTTAGGGACCAAAAGAAAATAAACCTCCATAGAACTAGATATGGCTGCCATATTAAAAGAGGGAGTTAAGCCAAGGCATTGTCATCACTTGATGGACAACACCAAGCTATATACATACCTCCATCAAAATAAATTTGAGGAGATAGCTGGGTGGCTCAGTGGATGGAGAGCCAGGCCCAGAGATGGGAGGTCCTGGGTTCAAATCTGGCCTCAGACACTTCCCAGCTGTGTGACCCTGGGTGAGTCACTTGACCCCATTGCCTAGCCCTTACTACTCTTCTGCCTTGGAACCAATACCCAGTATTGACTCCAAGATGGAAGGTATGGGTTAAAAAAAAAAAAAGAATCTCCAGTGGCATAGAAATCAACAATTCGTTCTGCCTTTCTTTTGGCTCTCCTCCTTTATTGTTTTAGCTACAAGCAGAAAATTCTTCCTGTGTGCCAAGAATAAATAATGAACGAGCTTTCAGAGTGGAATCCAAAGGCCATATTGAACCAGCAGATAAAGATTTTACTGACAAACGCATCGATCTCTTCCAGGAAAGACACTTAGAGCTTTAATGGGATGAAGAAGAAAACAGCGGCTGAATAGATTATGAGCTTACTGGCATTCTGTAACAAGAGCTAAGTGGACAAAGCACGTTGAAAGCAACTGACTTCAATGCAGTGTCCACTTTCGGACCTGTAGAATGGACCATAAAAGATTTGTAAAGCCCGTACAATATTCATGAGGCACCAGGCGGATCGCCCTGAAGAACCAGCGGAGAAGAAAGAGGAATCGATCATCTGGGAGCACTTAATAAGCAGGCCCAACCCCTGCAGAATGACCAGTGGGACCCCATGGATCACAGGTGCGTGCCACTGGATTTGCAAAAGGTAACAGAGTGGTTTACGTTCCGGTGAAGCCAGTGAAACGACAAAGATCTGGCGGACCAAGGCTGGAGTCACTAAGACAATTTCCTCCTCTCCAGACTCCACTAGGCATTGGTGAGCCCGGATAGCAGTGTCTTCAGAAAAGATGAGAGGATCTCTGTTTACCTGAATAAATGCTCTATCTCTGCTGAATATCTTTTTCGTGCTATTGGGAGGATTTAAGAGGGAACAAGCATTTATTAAGCTCCTTCTCTGTGCTGGGCACTGTGTTAGGAGTTTTACAGATATCATCTCATTTGACACTTTAGCATCCCAAAGGTGGTGATACTGTTATCTCCATTTGAGGAAACTGAGGCAGATTGTACAGGGTTCTTCTACAGCTAGTAAGTCTCCGAGGCTGGCTTGAGTTCAGGTCTTGTTGACTCCGGGCTCATATCCACTGTACCATTTAGCTGCCTTTTATTAAATAAACACCTTGTCAAACTAGACAAGTCCATGAGCATTTCATTTCATTTCCATCCCAAGCCTGAACCATCAGACCAGCACAAGTCGGTCTTGGCGTACGATGTTTGGCTTGATCAGCAGGATGGAGTGGGAGAAAGCCTGAGAAATGGGAACCGACTCCTGGTAAGAGAGCTTTGGACTTCCCTTTTCCCTCTGCCCTCTGCTGTGACTTCCTTCATTTGTGTGGCTAGAAGATGAGACTTTGCCACCAAGAAACTTGAGAGGTTACAAGATGTCTGAGCAGCAATAGGAATTTAATTTTTTCCTTTCCTTTTTACCCACCAATTCTCCTATGACATGTCCCTGCCTCACTCCTTGAACAAAGAAGGCGCTTTCCCTTCTAACAAATAAATACACACGAGCAAAAGAAATGGACCCATCAGCCCTGTCTGAAAATGTGCAGCTCATTCTGCCCTTCTGATCCATCCGCTCTCTGCCAAGAGGTGGGAAGCTCTGCATCGCTGGTGTCAGGGCGTCTTGCCTGGTCACTGCATGGACCAGAGTTCTGAAGCCTTTCAGAGTTGGCTCCTCTTTCTATTACGGGTATAATCTTTCCTCATAATTCAGAAGCTTGACTTCTCCCTGTGCCCCCTAGCCGACAGCCCCCAGCTTTGTAGATGGCAAAAGGATGCCTGGATCACACACAATTCCAGGTCAGCAGAGAATCTAATGAAAAGGAAAGAGCAGCTGAAGAGCCCCTTCAGGCTGGGCCAGAACCATTCAGATAAATCAGCTGCAGAATCCCTAATGCTCTGTGGCTTTCTAGAAAATGCTGGAAAAGCAGACCTTGTTTTTAAAGCATCTCTGCTTATGCTTCTCACAGCACGAAGTACCGTGTGAATGCTGTGTATAGGAAATAATTTGTTTAATTGGAAGAAGTAATAACGAGCTCAGTGGAGGCCATAAAATAGTAAATGGGACCTTTTTAATAAGCAGGTGAGACATGGGCTGGGGGAGAGACCGTTGGTGCTGCAGTCGCAGGCCCTGAGTTCAACTCCTGCCCCAATGATTACTGCCTGTGGAACTTGGAACAAGTTGCTTCATCTCCCTGGGGAAGTTTCAACTATTTTTTTCAACCCTTACCCTCTGTTTTAGTATCAATTCTAATACAAAAGAGTGGCAAGGACTGGGCAATTGGGCTTAAGTGACTTGCCCAGAGTCACAGCTTGGAATTATCTGAGGCCAGATTTGAACCCGGGTTCTCTCAGCTCCAGGCCTGACTCTCTATCCACTGTACCACTTAGCTGTCCCTGTTTCCTCAGCTGTTAAATGAGACGCGTTCGATTAAATGGCCTCTGAGTTATGAATTAATGTATCCAAGAGGGCAGCCAAGCAGTGCAGTGGATAGAGTGCCAGGTCTGGAGTCAGGAAGATTCCTTCTCCTGAGTTCAAATCCAGCCTCGTACACATACTAGCTATGTGACCTGGGCACGTCACTTCACCTGGGTGCCTTTGTTTCCTCATCTGTCAAATGAGCTGGAGAAGGAAATGGCAAACCACTCCAGTATCTTTGCTAAGAAAACCCCCAAATGAAGAAGAGTCACACATGACTAAAACAACTGAAAAAACAGAAACAATGTAAGAGGTCATTGCTAAAAATGTTTACTTATAAATGAACATTTTTAGCAGTTTTTGCCTCTTACAGGAAGAGTTTCCTGACCCTCAAGTGTATTCTCTCTGTCTGTCTCTGTCTCTCTGTCTCCCTCTCCCCCTCCCCCATTATATATAATATAATAAATATATAATATATAATTTATTTAATAAATATAGATATATTCTACTTAAGTGCTTTACCACTCAGAAGAACGTAAGCTTCTTGAGAGCAAGGAGCATTTTACATTTTGTTTTGTCATCCTCAGGAGCTAGCACAGGGCAGGCAAGCCAGCCTAGTGACCCCTGGGAGATGGCAAAGGCTCTGGTCCCAGATACTAGTCACCAGGGTCTTTGGTTCAACATCAGGAAATGGTATGAGTTTTATCAGTAGAAATGACAATAAGGACCAGGGGACCTTTCCATCTGCCTGGCAGCAGAGACCTTCCCTATGGGCTGCCTCTCTCATTGAAATATGATCTCCTAGAGAGCGGGGGCAGTTCTGCTTTTCTTTTTGTATCTCAAGTACGGAGGCGGAGTCAAGATGGCGGCGTAGAAGCAGCAAAAGTTCAGACCTCTGAAAACCCTTCCTTACAGATTACAAACTAAATGCTCCTAGGGGACTGAAAATCAAACCCAACAACAGGACAGAGCCAAGGAATCCTCCTGCTGGACTCAACTTAAAAGGTAGGCTCCCCAAAAGCCAGAATTCGAGAACACTTGGGTTTAAGGGGAAGCAGAAGGAAGGTCCCAGCCCCCTCCCCCCACCGAGAGCACTGAGCCTCCAGTGGCAGCAGGAACCTCTGGGTGGGCAAAGGCACTGGTCTAGAGGGTGTACCTTGTGGGCAGAGCTGTGCCAGGCTCAGAGTGTTGAACACAGGCAGTGGGGAAGGAGCTGGAGAGGGAGTGCAGAGTGGGCAGCTTGGCCACAGAGGCAGAGACCCTCCATATTGTTCCAGCCTTCCAGGAGGCTTTGGTCTCAGGGCACATCCAGCCCAACCCAGCTGAACTTAATCCCATCAAAAGTCTTCAAAGGTCAGGGAAGCCCAAGCTCCAACACCCCTCCCTCACGGAATGCTGGACTTTAATCCAAACAAAAGCCTCCAGAGGAGAGGGAAGCTCAAACTCCAACAGCCCTCCCCCACAGACTGCACTGAGAGATCGGACAAAGCTCCAAGAGGGCAGAAAACCCCAAAACCAAAAAAATGAGAGGAGCAAGAGCACAGACAAATATGGGGAGCAAAGAAGGGGTAAATATGAGCAAATAACAGAAAAAGAAGAAAAATTACAATCGACATTTTCTGTACAGGCAACAAACAAAGAACAAATGGAACAGAGGAAGAAGCAAGTAATAAAACAGAAATCCCAGCAAATTGGATACAGGCTTTGGAAGAAATCAAAATGCAATTCAAAACACAATTAAGAGAGGCTGAAGACAATTGGGGAAAGAACTTAAAAACTAAGATAAGTCATTTGGAAACAGAAAATAGTGCCTTGAAAGCCAAATTCAACCAGCTTGAAATGAAAATGAGGCAAAGGAGATGAAAGATGAGGTAAAGAGAATGGAAGATGACCTCCAAAGAAAATCAGGCCAGAAGGAGAAGGATGTAGCTCAAGTACATAGCACATAGTAGGCTCTTTATAAATGTTTTATTCATTTTTGTGTAAAATTAAATAAATGCATTTTAATCAATGCTAAATAAATCGATTCTGTGACTGGGTAAGTCTTTGGCACTTGGTTGATGGTCAAATATCATTTGTAGCCTCCCCAGCTGCCCTTGTACAAAATGCAGCCAAAATATTGGATGTGGGGTTCTGGTTCCTAAAGGATTATTACAAAAATGTGGAATATGGAAATAGGTATTGAGTGATAATACAGTTGCTTGTTGGCTCTGGGAGGGGGAAAAGAAAGAACCTGAATCATGTAACATGGAAGAATACTTAAATAAACATTAAAAAACAAAAAACAAAAATGCACCATGAGCACGCGGTGGTGGGTCAATAAATACTTCCTGAATGAATGACTTGTTCTGGGTGCACCAATGGTGCTAGTGAAGGATGCCTGACCCAGAGTACATACTGAGCATACTGTTGATTGATTACTATATATACAAATGAATGAATGAAAACTTTAAAATGGCGTTTTCCCATTTGCCTCACTTTTTTCCTTCTGATTTTTCACTTTCACCAAAGAAGAGGCCACTAGCTTTCCGGAAAAGGTTAAAAAAGTGGGGATGGGGCGAGTTATGATTCCTAACTGCTTAAAATGACTCGAGGTTAAGTGAAACCAAAGACTTTCCCATTGAAGGGGAAACAAAGCAGTCAAGAAGTCTGGGATTGACCTGAGGGACTCCAGTAATCCTGGATGATTTCTGTTTAGGAGTTAAACTACCAAAGGCGTGAAATAACCCCAACTGGCTGGCAAAAGACCAATCAGCACCACTAAGTCTCCTAGGGGGAAAAGCTCATTACCAGCTGCAATTCCAAAGAGAGACAGCAGGTGGCAGGAGCCACAAAGTATAGAAAATGCTCAGTAGCCATTTAACAGAGGACCAGTAGAGGGTAGCAATAGGTGGGTCAGTGGATCTGCCCTAAGAGCAAATGCAGAACCCAGGCACACAGAAGCCTGCCTATTGCCCCTCTCCCTCCTCTGAAGCAGGCAGTTGCTTGAGAGAACTATAAACCTCTTAGTCAATTAATCAGTGCACATTAAAACAAACAAACACACCTTCTTTCTTAGAATCAGCACTGTGTATCGGTTCCAAGGCAGAAGAGTGGTAAGGGCTAGGCAATGAGGGTTAAGTGACTTGCCCAAGGTCACCCAGTTAAGAAGTATCTGAGGTCTGATTTGAACCCAGGACCTCCTGTCTCTAAATCTGGGCCAGTGCACATTTATTAAGCCCTACTATGTCCAAAGCACTGGACTAAGCCCTGGGGATACAATTTATGGGGAAAAAAGAGTTATTATGATGGAGGAGTTCATTGGAGTGAGCCAGATGGGAAATGAAGGCTTGGACCCCTTGGATCCCTTTCTTAAGTGGAGACTTTGGGAAGAGGTCTTTATTGCACCCTGCACTTAGAAGGGCAGAGGATCCTGAGGCTGCTGAGCAGGTCTGGACACCCAGGCTGATTTCGTCTTTTATTAATTGTCAGGCAAAACCTACTTCTCTGTTGATCATGGTTGTAAGAGCAAAAGCAACAGAACCCAAATAAAACCCTAAATCCACTGATGGGAAAGACTAACAGGGCTTTAAAGGGGCCATTTTTCCCATAGCTTCTCCAACACTCAGCAAATCCTTTTTCTGTCATTTTGCCACTCTGCCTGGAGGTAGAAGGGCAGCCTTGCTTTTACTTCTATTGTTCGGATTAGTCATTTGGAACATTTTTCTTTCTAGTTATAAATAGCCTGAGTCTCCTCCTGTGAAACCTTCTGGTCATATCCTTAGAGTGTTTATCATCTGGGGATGATCTTCTAAAACAAAATTGAATTGGTTCCATCTACATCTCATAGAATATTCCTCCACATTGCTGCTAGTGATCATCGCGGCAATTGCTTTTTATCAGAGAATCCAGGGTTGGCTCCCTGAGGCAATTACATGGCATACTGGATAGGGGGCTCAGCTTGGAGTCAGGAGCTTCAGAGTTCAAATTCGACCCTGCACATTTTAGTAAGTCTCTCTCCCTCCCTCTCTCCCTTCCCTCCCTCATTCCTCCCCCCCTTCTCTCTCTCATTTAATTTCTGACTTAGTTTCTTCAGCTGTAAAATGGGGATAATAGCACCTCTCTTCTAGGATTGTTCTGAGAGTCAAATGAGATGTTTGTAAAACTCAAAGGCATACAGTAGGCATTTAAAAAAATGTTTGTTTCTTTCCCACTGGGGTTAATGTTGGACTGGAACTCTTGAAACAGCAATCGTTATCAAATACTTTTCGATACAGATCTCCTCTCTCTCTGTCTCTGTCTCTCTGTCTCTCTGTCTCTCTGTCTCTCTCTCTCTCTGTGTCTCTCTGTCTCTCTCTCTCTCTCTCTGTCTCTGTCTCTCTCTCTCTGTCTCTGTCTCTGTCTCTGTCTCTCTGTCTCTCTGTCTATCTCTCTCTGTCTCTGTCTCTCTCTCTCTGTCTCTGTCTCTGTCTCTCTGTCTCTCTGTCTCTCTCTCTCTCTCTCTCTCTCTCTCTCTCTCTCTCTCTCTCTCTCTCTCTCTCTCTCTCTCTCTCCCTCTCTTTCTCTTTCTCCCTCCTTCCCTCTCCCTATCCTTCCCCTTTTCTCTCTTTCCCTCCCTCTCTCCCTCTCCCCATCACTGTTTCCTCTCCTTCTCCTCTCTTTCTCTCCCCCTTCCTCTCTCTCTCCCCCTCCCTCTCCCTCTCTCTCTCCCACTGTCTTTCTCCCTCTCTCTCTCTCCCTCTCTCTTTATCTTTCTCTCTCCTCCCTCTCTTTCTCTTTCTCCCTCCTTCCCTCTCCCCCTCTCCCTGTCCTTCCCCTTTTCTCTCCCTCCCTTCCTCTCCCCCTCACTGTTTCCTCTCTTTCTCCCTTTTCTCTCCCCCTTCCTCTCTCTCTGCCCCTCCCTCTCCCTCTCTCTCCCCCCCTCTCTCTCCCACTGTCTTTCTCCTTCTCTCTATCCCTCTCTCTTGATCTTTCTCTCTCTTCCCCTCTCCCTGTCCTTCCCCTTTTCTTTCCCTCCCTCTCCCCCTCTCTCTTTCCTCTCTTTCTCCCCTCTTTCTCTCCCCCTTCCTCTCTCTCTCATCCATCTATCTCCTCTTGATCTAATTATACACATATTATAAATGCATATTATTTCAACTGATCCTCACAATAACTCTGGGAAAGAGGTGCTATTATTATCCCCATTTTACAGTTAAGGAAACCAAGGCAAATAGAGATTAAGTGATTTGTAAAAGGTCACACAACTGTCAGTGTCTCAGGTGGAATTTGAATGCAAGACTTCCTGCCTGTAGGCCCAATGTTCTATCCATTGTGTCATCTGGATGCCAATATTTATTATTTTCATGTTGTTTTCTCCATTAAAATATGGGGTTTCTTGAGGGCCAGGTGTTCTTTACTTATTTTACATTCCAAGAATTTACTATAATACCTAATACACTGGACTGACGAAGCGAAGCGAGGAAGTCAATGTCAGGAAAGCTGGGTGGAATAAATGGCGGGGCGATCCCCTAGCAACTTCCACCCTCACTAACCCTCATCCTGATCTGTCTCTCAATGACAGGGACTGCTTCTGCTGGAGCCCCAGGCCAGGGGAGCTACTCAATTGGAGTGTTAGCTTTAAATGGACAATACTTTTCTACACTACCACTTTGCCGTTATAACCACTAGGCGTCAATGTTTCATTATATATGGCAACAATATATCTAGACATAGGAATAAATCTATATAAATAAACATCATTGTTGTTGTTCAGTTGTGTCACTTCCTGACCCCATTCAGGGTTTTCTTGGCAGATATTGGAGTGGTTGACCATTTCCTTCTCCAGCTCATTTGACAGATGAGGAAACGAGGCAGACAAGATTAAGTGACTTGCCCAGGGTCACATAGCTAACAAAGGTCTGAGGTCGGTAAGATTTTAACTCACTGAGTTGAATCTTCCTGGTCCAGGGCTCCATCCACTGCACCACCCAGCTACCTGTTTACATTACTCTCTTTTCCCCACTGGTATAAGGAAGGACCTAGTCTTCCTGCCTCTACCTAGTCTTCCTAAAGTCCTTCCCAAGCCCCGGTTCCAAGGAGCTAGCTGGGGACTCAGGCCATCACAGGAATGAGAGCTGGGTTCCTCCTTAGGAGCTGAATGTTCCAGAAACTCTTTTAAAATCTGGTTGGGGGAAACTTCCAGCCTTATAAGGAAAAGCAGGATAAATGGATTCTAAATCATGCCCCATTGGAGAGATTTGGGGTTCAGTCCTTAGGAAGAAAGTTTTCTAGATTAAATTGCCAAAGCTGCCCTGCTTCATACTCATCTTGTAAGCCAATGGACACAAAGAACTATCTATCTATATCTGGCTTGTCTGTACTTTTACAGAGAGAAAGCACAAAGCTCAGCTCATAATATGAGAACTGACTGGGACAGCTACTTGGCTCAGTGAATAGAAATCCAGACCTGGAGCTGGAAGGATGTGGGTTCAAATGTGCCGTCAGATACTTACTTCCTGGTGATGTGACCCTGGGAAAGTCACTTAACCCCATTTACCTAGCTCTTGTGTTTCTTGGAGCTGTTACTAGAACAGAAAGCAAGTTATAAAAAAAGTGACTGCAAACCAGTGCTTGTTTTAAAAAACTAAAAAATGCTTTTGTCAGCAGACATTTATTTTTTCTCTTCTCCTTCAGCCCTTATTGAAAAATAAAAACCAAATTCTTATAATAAATAGAAACAGTCAAGCCAAATAAATTCCGGCATTGGCCATGTTCAGAAATGCAGGTCTTGTTCTTCATGGACTTGGAAGGTGGCAACATGATTACTCACTCATTTGTCCTCTGGGATCTTGATGGGTCAGTGCTTTGATTAGAGCTTTGTATGGCTTTCAATGTTGTTAGTCTTGACAATGGGTCTTTTTTTTTAAAAGGAAATATATTTATTTGTTTTTAAATTTTATTTGGTGGTGGTGGTGCTAGGTGGCTCAGTGGATGGAGATGGGGTGTGTGTGTTTATAGGTTCAAATTTGGTCCCATATACTTCCTAGTCGTGTGATCCTGGGCAAGTCACTTAACCCCAATTGCCTACCCTTACAATTCTTCTATCTCAGAACCAATATTTGGGATGGAAATACGTTTTGTGGGATAATACCTGTATAAGCCATATCGAATTGCTTGCCAGCTCCGGGAGATGGGAGTGAGGGGAGAAGAAGGGAGGGAGACAATTTGGATCATGTACCTTTGGAAAACTGATGTGGAAATTTGTTACTACATGTAACTTGCAATAAAGAAATTAAAATTTAAAAAGAACCAATATTGAGCATCAATTCTAAGACAAAGTAAGGGCTAATATATTTTTTAAATTAGCTGGTGGTTTCATCAAAATTCCCAGGTCTCTTTCCTTTTTCCCCTCCATGCCCTAGAGAAGGTGCCAATTCACAAAAGAAAAACAATTCTACGTAAACGATGTCTTTCATGTTCCTGTTTATTGGTTCTTTCTCTGGAAGAGGACACGTGCAAGTTAACTGATCAAACATTGATTCTGCAGCTCCCGATAATGTTCTCTTAGTTCTGCTTGTCTCATCTCATCTCATGGAGTTCTTTCCATGTTTTTAAAAAATTGATCTGCTCATCATGTCTCCTGGCTCGGTAAGAAATCCCATCACACGCAGGTGCCACAATTCCAGGTTTTGGTATCGGATAAATTGTTTTCCTGGTTCCACTGACCACACTCACACCTTCCCAGGTTACTCAAAAGCCATCCTTATTGGTATTTTTATAGCAATTATACTCTGATTTGGTTAGTGATTTCCCAAGGGATGGATGCCTTTTATTTTTCTAGTTTCTAGTATTTTTCTCAATAAAAATAAATGTTGTAAATATTTTTCTAAAAAGAGCTGCTCTCAATAGTTTTGTTCACAGAAACCAATGCGTGGTCACAAAGAAGCAAGTGGAGAAAGGAGGGGAATTGGTTAGCCATAGTTCACTTCCTTCATAGTCCCTGAAAGGTGTCTGTCCTGACACATGGAGAAGCCGCCATGACAGAGAGCAGGCTTTATGGCCCAGCATTCTCTGTTGTCTTCTCCCCGTGGCTTGGGAAGAGAAGCTGCCTCTCATCCACTCGTCTCAGACGAGTGTTCCAAACAGAACAAGAGCCAGAGGAAATGCTTACTTGCTCTTTTCCAGCCATGAAAGAGGTTCAGAGAAGGAACCCAGACTGGGGACCCAGCAGCTCCCTAGAAGCACCTTCTTCTCTCCCCTGTCCCAGAGTCTCAGGAAAGACACAGAGTGCTGGTAGGGGGACCATGGTGCCTGCCAACAGGGCTTCCCTAGAGACTGAAAACGTTGTCCCATCTGTGGTGGACTCTGGATTCGATGCAGCCCAACTCGGGAGGAAGGTTTGCTAGGCTCACCCATTTTGCCGGAAGAGTGTGATGCTGTCTGTCTACATGGACAGCTTCTCATTGCCTGCTACCAGACATTCCTGATATCATGCTCTATGGCTCTGAGAGATTTCACTGATGCTGTCAACAATTATTTGTTTATTTACTTTTAAACCTCATCTTCTGCCATCTATACTAAGAACTGACCCAAGATAGAAAAGTGGTAAGAGTAAGAGCAATGACTTACCCAAGGTCACATAGCTAGGAAGTGGTTGAGGTCACATTTGAACCTCCTATCTCCAGGTCTGGCTTTATGCACTGAGCCATCTAGTTCAACAAGCATTTACTAAGCACTGAGTGTATATATATATATATATATATATATATATATATATATATATATATATATATATAAGACAGAGCATATCTATCTATCTATCTATCTATCTATCTATCTATCTATCTATCTATCTGTCTGTCTGTCTGTCTGTCTGTCTGTCTGTCTGTCTGTCTGTCTATCTATCTAACCAGGGCTTTGCTCACCCAGCATGTGAAGACTGCTTCGGCTGAACAGACGGAAGAAACCAATAAGAAGGTTCAATGGCTGAGATGGCGACGCAGCAAAGCCCTGTGGAGTGCTCAGGGCGTGTTGGAGCACAAAGGACAACACGGCCATCCAATGCAGCTGAGGAAGTCTCCAGATGTAACGACTTTTCGTGCCACTGGACCCAGGCTTCCAACGCTGAGAGAGTGGGACTGTCTCTGTGCACCGACTTTTCCACTTAAAGCTCCTTCACGCACAAGTGTCTTTGTGCACACTCATCTATACACTATAGATGAAAATGCACAAAGACAATCATGATCCTCGGTTACCGAGAGACTACTACTACTACTACTACTATCTATCTGTCTGTCTGTCTGTCTGTCTGTCTGTCTGTCCGTCCGTCCGTCCGTCCGTCTGTCCGTCCATCCATCCATCCATCCATCTATCTATCTATCTATCTATCTATCTATCTATCTATCTATCTATCTATCTATCTATCTATCTATCTATCTATCTATTCTGGAGAAGCAAAGAAAGGAAAAGCTGCCCTCAAGGATCTCACATTCAAATGGGCAAGACAACACACAAACAACTAAAAACATACGAGATTAGACCGAATGTCCCTAAAGTTTTTGTGTATTTTAAAGCTCAGTTTAATAGGAAATCTTTTGTGAGGGTAGAAATGATACGCTGTGGTTCTGTAGTTTTCCTGATTCTTTGCGACCCCATTTGGGGTTTTCTTGGCAGAAATACTATATCGTCACTTAACTCCCCCAGGGTCACACAGCTAATAAATGTCTGAGGCTGGATTTGAATTCAGGAAGATGAATCTTGCTGACTCCAAGCCCAGCTTTCTTAGTCACCCAACAGCCAGAAATTATAAGATTTTGGCAACAAATTGGTTATGTGGGCTAAATAGTAGTGAGGGGTCAGGGATGACCCTGAGATTTTGAGCCTGGGTGCCTGAAAGGATGACTGGCAGATGGTTGGGCCTCTGCCCACCTACCTGGACAGAAAATGAGGGAAATGCCCTTTCGATGATTTCTTGTTGTTTAGCCACATCTGACTCTTTGTGACCCCATTTGGAGTTTTCTCAGCAAAGACACGGAAGTGGTTTGTCATTTTCTCCTCCTGATCATTTTACAGATGAGGAAACTGAGGCTAATAGGGTTTTTAAAAAAGAAAACCCTTCTCTTCTGACTTAGCATCAAGAATGTATATTGGCTCCAAGGCTAGGCAATGTGGGTTAAGTGACCTACCCAGAATCACACAGCTAGGAAGCATCTGAGGCTGGATCTGAACACGTGAAGATAAGCTGTTCTGACTCCAAGCCCAGTGTTCTATCCTCCATGCTACCTAGCTGCCCTTTAGATGATCTCTAGGCTTTTCTAAATTAAGGTTCAAAGCCAAGAGGACAAGGCAGAGAAGTTTGGGCCGCCTGACCTGGGGACCGTTCTCCTCCTTAACATTTCGTTTCCCTCCTGGCTCTTGGAATTCTCGGCTTCATTTGGGTCTTTTGGAACCATTGCGTCCTTCCAGTCTTAGCTCGAGGGCCACTCTCTACTACTCCTCTCCCTTTCCCTCTTCTCCCTAGTTTTTGGTGCTCCTCCCTTGAAATGGCCACATTGATTTTTTTACATAGGTTGGCTTTACCAAGCTGTCTACATGTCGTTACCCCCAATAGAATGGAAGCTCCTTGAGGACAGGGGCTACTGGATTGTTAACAGTGTAACAGTGTAAGACTCAGCACAGTGCCTAGCACATATTCGGTGCTTAATAAGTGCTGCCTGAGGGGGCAGTTTGGTGGCTCAGTGGTTTGAGAGCCAGCCCTCAAGATGGAAGGTCCTGGGTTCAAATCTGGCCTCAGGTACTTCCTAGCTGACCCTGGGCAAGTCACTTAACTCCTGTTGCCTAGCTCTTAGCACTTTTCTGCCTTGGTACCATGGTCAGTATTGATTCTAAGCCAGAAGGTGAGGGCTTTATTTTTTTAAATGCTGGTTGAACTGCATTGAATTGGAATCAGCAGAAGAACAACACAGGACTCTTTTGAACCAGTGGAGCTCTCTAATTTTCTGTCCTTTTATTTATTTATTTAGCAAGCATTTATCTTTATTTTTTTAAATAACACATTTCTACCTAAGTTTCCCAAGGTTATATGACTCATGACTGTCTTCCTCCCTTCTTCCCTCCCCCTCCCAAAGCTGACAAGCAATTCTATCTGGGTTGTATGTGTGTTGTCCTTCTGCCCTCTTTAGAAAAGAACTGATGGGGGTGGAGCTTGGTGAACCAGGCCTGGAGATGGGAGGTCCTGGGTTCAAATTTGACCTAGGACACTTTCTAGTTGTGTGACTGCACTGACCGTTCTTCTGCTTTGGAACCAATACACAGTATTATAAGGGTTTAAAATCTGCCCAGATCTACCCAGGCTAAATCTAGATGACTTTGATTCATGACTTTGTTTCTCTGGAAGGTAGGTGTAAGTAAGTCAGGCATTTGTCCCTAGAAGAGAGCAAAGTTAGGAGATTAACCCCAGACTGCTTCTGACTCTAGAGACCTTTGGGAATCGATTCCCCGTTTCTCTCACCCAAAAAGTCTTCCCATATGGGCAGCTGGGTAGCTCAGTGGATTGAGAGCCAGGCCTAGCGATGGGAGGTCCTGGGTTCAAATCTGGCCTCAGACACTTCCAAGCTGTGTGACCCTGGGCAAGTCACTTGACCCCCATTGCCTAGCCCTTACCACTCTTCTGCCTTGGAGCCAATATACAGTATTGACTCCAAAAGGGAAGGTGAGGGTTTAAAAAAAAAAGTCTTTCCACATTGCTGTTTCCCAGCCCTGCCCTACAAAGACTTCCTTCTGGCTGTGCTTCTGGAGTACTCTGGGCATGACCCACGGCACCAGTTTTCTCCTGGAAGGATGCTATTGAAATCGGACGGATCTGTTTTCCCTTAAAGTTAAATTCGTTCTAATTCCGTGAGGCAGAGAAAGAGAAACTTCTGCTTTTTTCTCTGCCAGCACATGGAAAGCGGAATTTCATAGGAAATGGTCCGCCCTGGCATCCTTGGCTTTAAATCACAACCAGCCCGAGGCCTCCTCTCTAGAACAATCAACACATGGCCTACAAAACCTGTGAACAGCCCGAGCTGGATCACGGAGCAGTTTGGAATGACTTCTCTTAAGAGGACCATCTGTCCTTTCATCTTCACTGTCCCCTTCCCAAATGGCTCACACTTACATCAGACATGGTGAGACTGACCTCTCTCCCTCGCCAGGCCCTGACTTGATGAAAGGATGCTGCGGGAGCCTCAAGAACACCAAATCTTGATCTGGTGCCTTCTTTTCTTTTCTTTTCTTTTCTTTTCTTTTCTTTTCTTTTCTTTTCTTTTCTTTTCTTTTCTTTTCTTTTCTTTTCTTTTCTTTTCTTTTCTTTTCTTTTCTTTTCTTTTCTTTTCTTTTCTTTTCTTTTCTTAATTTTTCTTTTAAAATATTTCCCCATGTTTCCATGACTCATTTTCTTCTCCTCTCCTTTTCCCCTCTCCCCTGAGCCGACAAGCAATTCCTCTGGGTTGTACAAATGTTATCACTTGATACCTATTTCCATATTATTCATTTTTACTATAGAGTGATTTTTAAAGCCCGAACCCCAAATCACACACCCGTATATACATGTGCTGAGTGAGGTCCTATGTTCTTCTTCTGCATTTCTACTCCCATAGTTCTTTCTCTCAATGCGGTTAGCGTTCTTTCCCATAAGTCCTTCAGGAGTGTCCTGGCTTGTTGCATTGCTACTAGTAGCAAGGTCTTTTACAATGGATTTTTTCACAATGTTTCACTTTCTGTGTACGATGGTCTTCTGGTTCTGCTCATTTCACTCTGCATCAGTTCATTGAAGTTCCTCCAGTTCATATAGAAATCCTTCAGATCATCCAGATCATCATTCCTTACAGCACAGTCATGTTCCATCACCAACAGATACCACAGTTTGTTCAGCCATTCCCCAATTGAAGGGCATCCCCTCATTTTTCCAATTTTTTTGCCACCACAAAGAGCACAGCTATGAATATTCTTGTATAAGTCTTTTTCCTTATGATCTCTTTGGAGTACAAACCCAGCAGTGCTATGGCTGGATCAAAGGGCAGACAGTCTTTTAGTGCCCTTTAGTCA
Source organism: Monodelphis domestica (assembly GCF_027887165.1). Lineage (NCBI taxonomy): Eukaryota > Metazoa > Chordata > Mammalia > Didelphimorphia > Didelphidae > Monodelphis > Monodelphis domestica. The sequence goes on along the minus strand of NC_077233.1, from coordinate 278,129,944 downwards.
TAGTTCCAAACTGCCCTCCAGAATGGTTGGATTAATTCACAACTCCACCAGCAATGAATTAGTGTCCCTACTTTGCCACATCCCCTCCAGCATTCATTACTTTCCTTTGCTGTCATGTTAGCCAATCTGCTAGGTGTGAGGTGATACCTCAGAGTTGTTTTGATTTGCATCTCTCTGATTATAAGAGATTTAGAACACTTTTTCATGTGCTTATTAATAGATTTGATTTCTTTAACTGAAAATTGCCTGTTCATGTCCCTTGCCCATTTGTCAGTTGGGGAATGGCTTGATTTTCTGTACAATTGATTTAGCTCCTTATAAATTTGAGAAATGAGACATTTGTCAGAGGGTTTTGTTTTAAAATTGTTTCCTAATTTGTTGCTTCTTTTCTAATTTTGGTTGCATCAGTTTTGTTTGTATTGATGCCTTTTTTTTCTTTAAATATATTTTATTTGATCATTTCCAAGCATTATTCGTTAAAGACATAGATCATTTTCTTTTCGTCCTCCCAACCCCCCATAGCCGACGCGTAAGTCCACTGGGCATTACATGTTTTCTTGATTTGAACCCATTGCTTTGTTGATAGTATTTGCATTAGAGTGTTCATTTAGAGTCTCTCCTCTGTCATGTCCCCTCAACCTCTGTATTCAGGCAGTTGCTTTTTCTCGGTGTTTCCACTCCCATAGTTTATCCTTTGCTTATGAATGGTGTTTTTTTCTCCTGGATCCCTGCAAGTTGTTCAGGGACATTACACCGCCCCTAATGGAGAAGTCCATTACGTTCGATTATACCACAGTGTATTAGTCTCTGTGTACAATGTTCTCCTGGTTCTGCTCCTCTCGCTCTGCTTGATGCCTTTTTTTTTAACATTATTTTATTAGGTCATTTTGTTGCCTTATTTTTTGAGAAGCTTCATGGGGAAATAAAACCTGCTTTGAACCTGGAGTTATAGGACTTGGGTTCAAAATCCAGTCCTACCATTTACTATCAGTATATCCTTGGGCCAAATCACTTGACCTTTCTGGGCCCCAGTTTATTGGCTTTCAAATGAGAGGATGGGGGGGGGAGCAGCTGGGTGGCTCAGTGGATGGAGAGCCAGGCCTAGGGATGAGAGGTCCTGGGTTCAAATGTGGCCTCAGATACTTCCTAGCTAGGTGACCCTGGGCAAATCACTTAACCTCATTGCTTAGCCCTTATGGCTCTTCTGCCTTGGAACCAATACACAGTATTGATTCTAAGATGGAAGGTAAAGGTTTAATAAAATAAAATGAGAGGTTCAGACCAGATGGCCTAGGAGGTCTCTTCTCACTCAAGATCTAAGTTCTATCAATGATTTATAGATCCTAGATCTCAAGTGGGGAGGGGACTTTGGGTCCAGATAGCTTTAGGGCTCTGATGCAGATATGGAAATCAATGGTCAGATCAAGAGAAGTCCTTCTACTAATGTCAACCAGGAATAACTGAGAGGCTTCTGGATGACTGAAAGGAGACTCAGCTAGGAGAAGATGCTACTAGAAAATGGCATCACTGACCACACCAAAGGGACAACCTTGCCAGCATTAGATGAAAGTAATATTCATGACTTGGGACCGATAGACTGCCAAGTCAGGAAGACTCATCTTCCTGAATTCAAATCTGGCCTCAGACACAGACTAGCTGTGTGATCCTGCATAAATCATTTCATTCTGCCTCAGTTTCCTCATTTGTAAAATGAACTGGTGAAGGAAGTGACAAACCACTTTAGCATCTTTGCCAAACCCCAAATGAAGTCACAGAGAGTCAGACACAATTGGACAATCGTGATCATGATAATAGGATGTCAGGCCAGTCATTTCTTAATTTTCCACTTGGCTGTATCCTTTGTCCGACTCTACTCCCCCCCCCCCATCCTTCCCATCCCTTTTCCCTCCCCTCCACCTTTCAGTTCTTTTTATGTTTCTTCCCCTATTACACTATAAATCTCTTAAAGGCAAACTACCTTTATTTTTTGTATTTGTATCCCCAGAGCTTGGCATAGTGCCTGGCACATAGTAGAATCCTAAAAAATGTTTTTTGACTGACTGACTTTGTAAGAGAAATTCAAGGTTTATTCCATAGGCAATATAGGATGATATTCATTTTGGATGAGTCAAGTCAACACAAATTTCTTAAACACCTACTATGTGCCAGGTCCTGTGCTAAGCAGTGAATGAGATTGGGATATTGAGGGGCTTTAGATTATTGTGATTTTACTGTTGAAAAATGCTTAATTGATTTTTCTTTGTGTAGGATAATAATAATAATATCTAACATTTATATAGCACCTACTATGTACCAGGTCCTTTGCTAAGCACTTTACAAGTGTGATCTTATTTGATCTTCATAACAACTCTTTGAGGTAGGTGCTATTATTATCTCCAATTTCAGATGAAGGAACTGAGGCAAACAAGTGACTTGTCCAGGATCATGCCATGTGTAAATGTTTGAGGTCAGATTTGAACTCAGATCTTCCTGACTTTGGGCCCAATGTTTTGTCCCCTGAGCTACATTTAGAATCTAGAAGTAGAGCTGGAAAGGATCATCTAGTCCAAATGCCTTATTGTGTTGAGAATGAGTCCTACAAAAGTTTAATGATTTTTCCCAAAATCATAAAAGTGGTTTTAAGAGAGACAGGATTCAAACACAGGTCCTCTGATTCCAAGGACAGTGAGGTGGCAAAGGGGATAGAATTCCAGGTCTGGTGCCAAGAAGACTCTTGTTCCCCAGTTTCAATGTGGCCTGAGATAGCTACTAGATCCGTGACCCTGGACAAGTCACTTAACCCCTTGTGCCTCAGTATCCTCATCTGTAAAATGAGCTGGAGAATGAATTGGCAAACCACTCCAGAGTCTTTGCTAAGAAAACCTCAAATGGGGTCACAAAGAGAAGGAGGAGAGTGAACAACAACCTCTGATTCCAAATCCAGTGAACTCTCTGTTGCGTAAGGCCATGCTGATTCTCTAATGAAGTCCTTCTGGGTGGCGGCTCCAGCCAACGATGTACTGACGTTGTCACGGACGTCTCTGTCCATTTTATAGAATCTATTTCAGAAATTGGGAGATAGAAGAAAAACTATGAATTTGCCGTTAAAAAAAATCCTGAACAAATGCGCTTCCTTAGGAGAGATGGGAGTTCTGGGCAATGAACATAAACATTAATGATTTGGAAGAGAAAAAGGCCAGCATGTCTCCCATCCGCATTTTCCACTGAAATCCATTCCAGCTTCTCTTCTTGTCTTTCAGGGCTAACCTCGGGAATCTTGGAGTTTTGCATCAGAGAATTGCAGGGTTAGACTTGGGTGGGACTTGAGAAATGGAAGCCAGAGCTTTAGGAACCCACCTAAGGCTCCGCAGGTAGATCTTCCCTGGACCAGGACCAGATTCAGCCTCTCTGACTCTAATGCCATCACTAATCTCACTGAACTATAGAACCGGAGAGGAACTTGTCCTCACATGACTTTGCCACTCCAAAAGGCAACTGCGAGATGCAAAATAGCATTTGAGCCAAACTTGAAAAGAGGATGGATGCTCTGTTTTAAAGAATCCATGCCTAGCTGGATGACCCTGGGCAAGTCACTTAGCCCCAACTGCCTGGCCCTTATTGCTCTTTTTGCCTTGGAACAAATACATAGTATTGACTTTAAGACAGAAGGTAAAGGTTTAAACTTAAACTTAAAATTAAATTTAAAATCAAAATTAAAATTAAAAAATAAAATTTTAATTTAGAATTAAATTGAAAATTTAAAAATACATATTTTAACTTAATTTGTTTATTTAATAATAAATTTCAATCCAAGTTTTCTGAAATTATAGGATATGTGTTGTCTCCCTCCCTTCTTCCTTTCTCCCTCCTGGAGCTGACAAGCGATTCGATCTGGGTTATCCATGTATCATTATGTAAAACCTCTTTCCGCGTTATTCTAAAGGAAATATTTTTAAAAGGAGCCAAAGTGATGAGCGTGAGGGACTGCTACATCACCAGGCAGCTTCTGTCTAGACCCCGTGGAGGGGAACAGCCGCAGTTCCTTGGCAGAGATGACCTATGAGTGAAAAGACTTTTAGGAAGTGCTCACTTTGCTTTAGACACTGGACTAAACATTAGGCAGAGAGAAAAGTCAACCAGTTCCTGCTTTCCTTAAGCCCACATTTTATTGGGTACAAATAACACCTTGTGCAGGGTGGGAGAAAGGGTCCAGCGGCCGAAGGAGTTTAGCTACAGGGCGGCTGGCAAGCCTCAGGAGTCCTTAAGGTACATCATCATCATCATCATCATCATCATCATAATCATCATCATCATCACTGGAACATTTACATCTACTGCCTGCCATGCAGCACTTAGAGAGCTCCATAGAGTGCTGGACCTGGGATCAGGAAGATCTGAGTTCAAGTCTGCCCTCAGACACTAACTAGGCAAGTCTGCTTGAATCCACTGGAGAAGTAGATGGCAAACCATCCAATATCTTTGTCAAGAAAATCCTATGGATGTCCCAGCCCATGGGATTATGGACAATTGGACATGACTGGACTACAGCAATACACCAGGCACTGTGCCAAGTGCACTTGGTCAAGCATCATCTCATTGGATCATCGCAATGCTGTGATTCTGAATAGTGACAGGGCGGTCCCCCATTTTACCAGAAGGATCATAATTGGTGACTCCCTGCTCATCAAATTATGCTAAATGACCCTGAAAAGGGGCAAAGAAGCTGGAGGGGCCAGTCACACCCACTGCTGAGAAAAGGGGAGTAAGCCTGGGGGCTGGAATAGAGCCCCAACTTTACTCCAGATAAGTATCCAGGTAGGAGGAGGAAGTGAAAAGGAAACAGAGGCAGCTGGATGGTACAATGGATAGAGCGCTCAGCCTGGAGTCAGGAAAACGGGAGCTTAAATTCTGCCTCAGACACCTACTTAACCTCAGTTTCCTCAACTGTAAAATAGGGATAATAATAGCACCTTGCTCCCAGGGTTGTTAAGAAGATCAAATGAGATTTTTATAGGGTGCTTAACCCAGTGCCTGACACATAGTAGGTGCTCTGTTGATGCTAGCTATTATTATTATTAAATAACTGGGAGATGCTGATTCTTTGACATTGGATCTATGGAGCCCTTGTCAATGTGTGGCCTGGCTTCCCTGTGTCTGAATTCTTCATAAGTTGAGAGGTTCATTATAGCCTTATAGGACAGCTAGTAAATTGAAGAGAAAGGGGGACCATCTTGTTGGTAATGGGCCATCCCTCTGGGAATATTTCCCATTTGTTCAATTATTTCAGTCTTGTCAAACTCTTTGTGACCCCATTTGGGGTTTTCTTGGCAGATACTGGAATGGTTTGCCATTTCCTTTTCCAGATCATTTTACAGATGAGGAAACTGAGGCAGACAAGGTTAAGTGACTTGCCCAGGAACCCACAAATGTCTAAAGCAAGACTTGAATTCAAGAAGATAAGACTTCCAGACTAAACACCCTATATCTGATTTATATTGTATGCCCCTAGTTGTTGACATGTTCTCTCCCTTATTCAACGTAAGTAGGGTCTGGGTTTTTAATTTTATATCCCCGGTGCTTAGCGCAGTGTCTGGCATATAGCAAGTGCTAGTAAATGTTTAGTTCTGGCATTGGTAGCATCCTTGTGTTTCTTTTCTATGGCATTGCTATGGCAATTATGCTGGCCCAATCAAAGTCTTCCAGGAAGCTATTGTACGCTTCTAGCCCTTCTACCCTGGGAATTAAGTGTTCGAAATGCAGGTAGGAACCAGCCTAAGCCTGTCCCTGAAATAGCCTTGGCTTTCTTCCCTTCCAGAGCGCATTTCTTTCTGGCATCCTGTTTTCCTCCCTCACAGAAGAGATGGAAAATAGGTCCAAGGTTCTAGCCTCTATCTGGGAGGTCTGTAGTTTGTAGAGTCTATAGGAGATATCTCTGACCCCTTTTTTTTGCCTTTACACGCTGCCATATGGCTCTAATCCTCGCCTGACCTTACAGAGGTCTCTGCAAGGGGAAATCCTTCTCTTTTCCTATCTCTAGATCTGGGCACCAAGTAACACAGTAAGTGGATTAGGCTTCATCTCAGGACCAGCTTCAGAAGAGTGTAAGAGTGTGGGCCTTAGAGACCAGGAATGCTGATGACCCGAAAACAAATGGGGAACATCCACATGAGGAATACGAGGGAAAGAGCAGCAGAGAGAATTCACTGGCCCAGAGCAGTCAGCTCTGGTGTTCTGTTACAGATTCTCACTTGGATATGGCTGACTGGAGAACTTTAGAGTTCATAACTGGGGAATTCTGACCCCCCAGAATGGTTTTGTGATTACTGGACAAATGTACATTGCCCTATTATGGCTTTGCCAGCAGAGACGAGGATTTTGTTACTCACCGTAAACTCGAGTAAGGTTTCTCATTGTGAAGACCAGGAAGGGTTGGTGAAAGAAAAGACCTCAGAGCTGAGTGAACGAGGCACTATATACCCCTCTGCATTACTTGTTGCATGGAAGAATCTGTAGACAAAAACACTGCTTCTGGGGCTTAGCAGGTAGAGAAGAAGAACTGAAGAGCCTAGGAGACGTAGCAAAACTTGAGAGATTTCTGAAAATCCTAAGCTAAGGATCTCGGCTCTTTTTTAATGTTTTGAAAACTTTCCTTCTGTCTTAAAATTGATATTATGTATTGGTTACAAGGCAGAAGAGTGATAAGGTGTAGGTAACTGAGGTCAAGTGATTTGCCCAGGGTCACATAGCTAGGAAGTATCTAAGGTCACATTCGAACCCAGGATACCTCCCATCTCCAAGCCTGGTTCTCTATCCACTGGGCCACCTAGCTGTCCCCTTAGCCTTTTAAAAAAGAATCTTAACATTACCCCAGTGAAGTTATCAGTAAAGTCTGAAACTGAAGGTGTTAGAGGCTATAATTGCTAGCCAAGGTGCCCCGTGAAGAGCTGGTCTGATAAACGTATGAATTAGCTGAGCTTAGAAGTGGAGCCATCTATTCAATACTAATCATTGCCAATCATCAAACTCAGTAAGTTCTTAAGAAAGAGGAAGGCTATTTGAGACCTTCAGTTTCAGAGTTGCAAGTGATCTTGGCCACACATTCTTCCTATACATGTATGTTACTATTAGTGTATTTTAAATTTGTACTTGCTCTCTCTCACAGTTATTACATGCATTGGTTGGGGGAATATGACCCAAGTCTAAGAGTATAATGCTACATAATCATTATTTTTGCTTTGTCTTTATAGTAAATGCTTTTAATTAAGAGTAAACTAAGTCAGAGGGATATCTAGGTGGCTCAGTGGATTGAGAATCAGAGCTAGAGAGGGGAGGTCCTGGGTTCAGACACTTCTAGCCAGGTGACCCTGGGCAAGCCACTTAATTACAATTGTGTTATGTTGTAGGTAAAAGGTCTATGTAGGTGTCAAAAGGTCAACAGTTACAGGATAATCCAAACAGCAGTAAGATGTGATGAACAAGCAGTCAAATCCACAGGAAAAAGCTAATTCTCCTCAAGTCCACCCAGAGGGAAAAAGGCACAGCCCTTAAGTTTAACTGCCTCTCTTCAACAGCAGCTGCTCTCCTCAGAATTCCAGAATTCTGCCCTGCAAACTCACACACATTTAACTTTTACCTATAACAGTTGGAACCAATACTTAGGACCAATTCCAAGAAAGAAGGTAAGGGTTTTTATTAAAAAAAAAAAAGAATAAATAAAGTCATCTGACAGAGTCCAATAAATAGGAATTATACCAGTCTGGTAAACCCTGTATACAGTAATAGTAGGAATAGCCTACTACTAGCCATTGCTAGAACCCATGAGTAGTATTTGTGGAAGCTGCACCTTCTAGGGAATCCCAACCAACCTGTCAGTGTGTTGCAAGTTGAGATGAAATGGGTCCATTGAGAGAGTATCATATCCGATGAACAACTCAAGACTGAAAAGTAAACATTTAGAAAAAAAACAAAGCTTCCTAATGCCAAAAGGAGTGACTAACAAATAGCAAAATTCTACTTTCCCCTAGAGAGAGGAGGGAAGGGGAAGAAGGTCAACCTTCACAATGTCAGCAGCACAGTTCCCAATGACCGCATCCACATCATCCCTTGGCCATCTCCATGCCAGCTCTGACTTCTGACTGCTCCCTGAAGTAGCCATGCCTTGGTGACTTCTTCCAACAGCCAGTTGGGGTGCTTCCTGGCAACCTGTTTCCTTCCTCCAAATCTGATTCCATTATGAGTCTTGGATAGGCTCTAGAACTTGGAGAACCCTGTGTAAAGTCAGCATTTAGTTCTTCTTTCCCCAGTGCTTCCTAGGGCAGTACCCCTATGCATGGGGCCAAAACAGGCTACACATTAAAAAAAAGGCCAAAGTCACTTCTCCAGGGGAGGAAGTACTGATGAGGAGGATATTGGGAAATACCTTGTGTTAGAGGTACCATTTGAGCTGAGCTTGAAGGGAGTTACGGAATCTATAAGGTAGAAATGAAGAGGGAGAGCCTTAGAGGCACAGGATACAGCGTATGCAAAACAAACAAACAAACAAACAAAGCAGACATAGATAGAATGTCATGAATAAGGCCGGTTTGGCCTGAGAGTCAGGAGTCAGATTATGAAATATTAAATTATAGTTTAAAAAAACGAATTATAAAGATGATTAAATACTAAACAAGAGTTTGTCCTTTATTCTAGAAGCAATAGGCAGCCTCCAAAATGCTTTAATCAGAGGAGTGGCGTAGTCTCATTTACCTGGCATCTGTGTGGATGAGGTTTAGGGAAAGGATGAATATAGGAAAATTAACTCAGTTCAAATCTGGCCTCAGACACTTCCCAGCTGTGTGACCCTGGACAAATCACTTAACCCTCATTGCCTAGCTCTTACTACTCTTCTGCCTTGGAGCCAATACTTGGTCTTGATTCCATTCAGAAGGTAAGGGAGAGAGACAGAGAGAGACAGAGACAGAGACAGAGACAGAGAGAAGGAGAGAGAGACAGAGAGAGACAGAGACAGAGACAGAGAGAGGGAGGGACAGAGAGAGAGACAGAGAGAGAGAAGAGAAGAGAAGAGAAGAGAAGAGAAGAGAAGAGAAGAGAAGAGAAGAGAAGAGAAGAGAAGAGAAGAGAAGAGAAGAGAAGAGAAGAGAAGAGAAGAGAAGAGAAGAGAAGAGAAGAGAAGAGAAGAGAAGAGAAGAGAAGGGAAGAGAAATGAATTCCGTGACTTCTCTCAAGGTTCTCCCTCACTAGCTCTTGGATGGAGAGGCTGAAGCCCCTTTTGTTTCACTTTTTATAGTGGTGAATTGCCTCTCAGAATTCTAGCATGTCATCATCTTCTTGTAGAGATGGGAAGGATGGGAAACAAATCTAAATTCATGGGGCTGCTAGGTGGCTCACGGGACAGAGTGCCAAGGCTGGAGATGGGAAATCCTGGATTCAAATGTGACCTTAGACATTTCCTAGCTGTGTCACTCTGGGCAAGTCACTCTTCTGCCTTGGAACCAATACATAGCGTTGATTCTAAGACCCAAGATAAGGGTTTAAAAACAATCTAACTGCAAAAATCCCCACCAATAAAAAAACAAATCCAGATTCTTTCTAAAACCAGTCCAGGTCCTGTCTCCAGCTCCACCCACTCAGAAGTAGAGCATTCAGTGTACAGGTATGATGTTATCTCCTGCTCGCCCTCTCTTTCCCAACATGCTCTCTTCCAGGCCAGAGAACAAGCAAATTCTTCCTCCTGGGGCTGAGTTCCTGGGGCTGTTCAGACCTGCCTTGAAACTCCCCATTGAGCAGAGAGGCTCTGGTTCCTGAAGATTTCATTTACTCTGGTTCCTCTTAGCTCATCTCCTTCCTCTGGGGAAAGAATGAGTCAGTGGGTAAGAGCCTGTGGCTTCAGGCACTAAACAGTTCTGTAGCCAAATGCTGACAGGACTAAACCACTCCCTTTTTAGCTCTGATGGGGAAACATATTGTTCCCCATGGAAAGGTCTCCTGGACTGGGAGGCTTGGATGGACCAGCATAAAATGTGAGGAAGGGAGCCCTCTTCTCTCTATCTCCCTTCACCTGCACTGATGGATTATGTTTCTGATTCAGTAAGAGACGTGCCTGCGTGTTTGCCATCATCTGATTGATTTGTGTTTGTGGCCTTCTGGGTATTCGTTTTCTTTGGTGTTGGGCCAGCTCCGCGTGGAGATCTTTCTGGACCTCGCTACAGACTCCTTCCCCCACCTCCCACCCCATGGCAGTAGCAGCTGTCTTCTCCCTCTCACTTAATCATTGGGCCTTTAATCACAGTTGCCCTGGAGTTGCTCCTGCGTCAGTGAGATCTCATATTACTGTTTAACTCTTGTAGAGTGATTTAGCTTTTCCAAGGGCTTATGTCAGATAGTCACTAGTCCGACAAGCATTTATTAAAGGACTACGATGTGTCAGGCAGAGGTCTGAAAGAAAGACAAAAATGTAATCTGCCATCTCAAAGAACTCACATTCTAATGGGGGTTGGTGGGGACACACAACATATAATTAAGTAGGACCGGATAGATCAAAGGTAATCTTAGAGAGGGAGTTTCTGAAAGATGGAAAAACCAAGAAAGGTCTTCTGGACAAGGGAGGATTGGAGCTGAGTCTTCAAGGAATCCTGGGAAGCTAAGAGGCTGAGGAAAAGGGGGGGGGAATTACAGGCATGGGGCAAAGTCAATGCAAAGACAAGATGGAAACAGAGTGAGTAGGTTAGTAGAGGGGGCAGCTAGGTGACATAGTGGAAAGAGTGCCAGGCCTGGAATCAGGAAAACTCATTTTCGTAAGTTCAAATCCCATCTTGGGCACTAGCTATGTGATCCTGAGCAAGTCACTTAACCCTGTTTATCTGTGTTTCCTCATCTAGAGAAGCAAATGGCAAATCATTCCAATATCCTTGCCAAGAAAACCCCATATGGAGTCACAAAGAATCAGACATGACTGAAAATGACTAAGCAACAATAGAGCTGGATGGTAGAGTTCTTAGAAGGAAGTACGGCATCATAATTGCCCATCAACCAATAAACATTTTTCTTTATATTGATTTTTTTGTTTTTACATCATCTTCAATAGCCTCCTCCTTCCTCTACCAATCTAATGATTGTAACATTAAAAAAAGAGAGAGAAAAGAAACAATTCAGGAAAACTGTCCAAAATATATATCAACCAAGGGTCATAGGATATATAATATTACACATTTCAAATACTCCTATCTCTATAACTAAGGGAGGGAGATGTATTCCCCCACCTTCACCCCTCCCCCAGCTGTCCTCTGGAGGTCAAGTTTGGTCATTACAATTATACAGGATTCAGTTTTGATTTGTTAAAAAATCTTTCCATTTCAATGGAATAGACGGGGTAATACCGTAGACAAGATAGTATCTGATAGACCCCAAAATCTCAGCTTTTGGAACAAGAACCCACTGTTTGACAAAAACTGCTGGGAAAGTTAGAAAACAGTATGGGAGAGATTAGGTTTGGATCAACACCTCACACCCTACACCAAGATAAATTCAGAATGGGTGAATGACTTAAATATAAAGAAGGAAACTATAAGCAAATTAGGTGAACACAGAATAGTATACCTGTCAGATCTTTGGGAAAGGAAAGAATTTAAGAACAAACAAGAGATAGAGAATATTACAAAATGTAAAATGAATAATTTTGATTACATTAAATTAAAAAGGTTTTGTACAAACCAAACCAATGCAACCAAAATTAGAAGGGAAGCAACAAACTGAGAAAAAATCTTTACAACAAAACCTCTGACAAAGGTCATTTTGATTTTTGTCTTGCCACATGTCTCTAAAGAGAGAGTGGGGTTGATGACTTTGTGCAACTCTACTTCACTTAAATCCAACTTGTGCTCCAGTCAAAGGACATTACCAGTGATGCCATTTTTGTTCTCTTAGAATATGAAGAACAACAGCTAAATCAAATACAAGGTAATTGGTGGGGAGGATGGAGAGGGAGTGGGTTAAGGGCTTAGGAGGGGAGATAAGAAAAAGACCAACCTGATTGGGAATTTCTTGAGGTTAGGGACCATATCTTACTCATTTCTTTATCCCACATAGGATTTTGCCTTTAGTAGATATGTGTATTGAATGAATGTAGGAATGCATGAACTAGAGTGGTCAGACTTTGCCTGTCTTTATATCTAGGATCATATCCAGCTTTTCTCCAGCCTCTGCCCTAGTTGTCCCCCATGCCTGGAATCTTCTTCCTTTTAACTTTCAACCTGTTCTAATCTTCTTGCCTCTCACTCCCCTTCACATTCTATGATTCAATGACATTAGCCTCTTTTCTATTCCTCAAATGAGACACTCCATCTTTCTATTTTATGCATGTTCCCTGGTTGTCCTCTTCATGCCTGGGTTGTTCTCAATCCTCATCTCTTCCTCATGGCTTTCCTCAAGTCTCAGCTCAAATTCCTCTTTCTTGTAAGTAGTCTTTCCTTATCATCCTTGATGACTTCCCTCTGTTATCTGATTATTGATTATCTCCAATTTATTCTTTGTCTTTTTTTAAACTTTCTAATGTAATATTAAAAATTAATATTATATCAAATTCAGTATCTAAAAATTGGGTTGAAATATAATATTAGTAAAAAATTGGTGTGGTTGCCATTTATAAAATAATTAATCCTTAAGGCACAAGGATGATAGTAGCTTTTAACAATTTAATTTTAATATATAAGAAAGAAATAATGAGGGAAGGAAATTAAAAAATATTTCCGAGCTTGCCACCCTAATCTTACCAGCCTACTTGGGTGTCTTCTGTTCAAGCCACCAAAGCCAGATCACAGACAAATCACCCAGTCAAAATCTCCAGAGTCCACTCTATGGTCTCATTATTATAGTTCTTGGAGGAATTCCATGTGAACTGGAATGACCTCCAGGAATTGATGCAGAGTGAGAGGAGCAGGACCAGGAGAACATTGTACACAGAGATGGATACATTGTGGCACAATTGAATGTAATAGATGTCTCTACTAGCAACAATGCAATGATCCAAGACATTTCTGAAGGACTTATGAGAAAGGATGCTATCCACATCCAGAGGAAGAACTGTGGGAGCAGAAACACCGAAGAAAAACAACTGCTTGACTACATGGGTCAAGGGGGACATAACTGGGGATGTAGACCAAAATGATCATCCTAGTGCAAATATCAATAATATGGAAAGAGGTTTTGATCAATGACACATGTAAACCCCAGTGGAATTGCATGTTGAGTGGGGCGAGAGGAGGGAAAGAACACGAATCATGTAACCATGGAAAAATATTCTAAATCAATTAATTAAATACAATTTTTCAATTCATTATTTTAATTTTCCTTCTCCACATCATGCCCTTTTCCTGTGTGTTGGTCTAGCATATCTCAAGAACCAATCAATGGGCTGGTGCAGACAAGCAGAAAGTTTATGATCCTAGGAAGAAGGAGTTCCCTTCACACACTAATCTTGGAATCAGTACTAAGTGTTGGTTCCAAGGCAGAACAGTGAGGATTAGGTTAAACGACTTCCCAAGATCACATAGCTAGGAAACGTCTGAGGTCAAATTTGAACCCAGGACCTCCTGTTTCTAGGCCTGGTGTTCTATTCTGAGTCACCTAGCTCCCATACATCTCTCTCTATCTATCTTATTTGTACATAATTGTTTGTATTTTGTCTTTCCCATTAGATTGTAAGATCCTTGAGAGTGGGACCTGTCTCTGCTTTTCTCTGATTCCCCAGCACTTAGCACAGTGCCTTGCACATAATATGTGCTTAATAAATTCTTGTTCAATGACTAATATGGAAATAAGTTTGTACGACTGCATATATATAATTTTTTTTTATCAAATTGCTTGCTTTCTCAATGAGAGGGGCAGAGGTAGGGTGGAAGAGAATTTGGAACTCAAAACTGTAAAAAAAAAAGAAAGAAAGAAAGGGGACAACGAGGTGGTTTAGTGGATAGAGAGTCAGGCCAGGAGATGAGAGATCCTGGGTTCAAATCTGACCTCAGATATTTTCTAGCTTTGTGACCCCGGGCAAGCCACTTAGCCCCAAATACCTAACCCTCATCACTCTTCTGCCTTGGAACTAATACTTGGTGAAAATTCTAAGCCAGAAGAGTTGAAAAACATTTTAAAAATTCTCTTTGACTTGGCCTCCAAGAGTTTAGGGTTCGGGGACAGCTTATAAGGTTTTCTTCTCTTCTCCCCCTCCAAGGATCAGAGGTGATAGAAGGGTTGGGGTATTTATTGCCTCAATCAATCAGCAAACATTTAAGTACTTGTTATCTTCCAGGCTCTGTGCACCAGGGATACAAGGAATAAGCAGACCCAGTCCTGGCCCTACAAGAGTTAATATTCTAACAGAAGCAACCAAATACACCTAAATCTTTACATACAGGAGAATAAAGAGAGGGGGAGGTGCTAGCATCTGGCAATTACTCAATCAATGGCCACTTATTAAGCACCTACTATGTGCCAGATTACTGTGCTAAGTGCCAGAGAGATAAAGAAAGGTAAAAGACAGTTCCTGTCCTTGAGGAGCTCACAGTCTAACGGGAGGAAGGCGAGAGCTCAGGAAAGGCCTGCAGGAGATACTGCTTGAGCTGGGCCAGAAAGGATTTTGAGATTGGAATTGGGGAGACTCATCTTTATGAGTTCAAATCCAGGCTCAGACAGGTGACCCTGTGCAAGTCCCAACCTGGTTTGCCTTAGTTCCTCATCTGTAAAAAAAACAACAACCAAAAAAAACAATCCCTGACCATTGAAATGAAATGGATGAATAATTTGTAAAAACACAAAATACTCAGATTCAAAAGAAAAGAAATTTAAATTTTAAATAGTTTTGGAAAAAAGTAGTTGATTGTTCTAAGTGATTCCTAGAGGAAAGAAATCTCCCCGACCAGATGAATTTACAAATGAAGTCTATCAAAGTTCTGTTAGACCTTGTTATATAGCCACTGGCAAACCGTTCAGGAAATTGTCCAGATACAGAGGAGGACCAGGGCAAAGGTAGAGAGGTTGGAGATTGATGTAGCATTGTGTGAAGAAGAGTATGTGCAGGGCAATGATATAAAAAATATGTATATGTAAATATAATATAATACATAAATAATAAAATGAATAATAAAAATAATATTTAAAAAGGTCTTTTAAGAAGGAGATGGATTGTGAGAGAAATGCTTCAAAGTTTTCTATCCTAGAAGAGACAGAATTAGGGTCAAAGTTGGAATTAGGGTTTTGTTGCTGTTTAGTTGATTAATTGCATCCAACTCTGTGATCCCATTTGGGGCTTTCTTGGCAAAGATACTAGAGTAGTTTTTTGCCATTGCCTTCTCCATCTCATTTACTGATGAGAAAAATAAAGCAAAGAGTGTTAAGTGACTTGCTCAGGGCCACACAGCAAAGGAAGCATCTAAGACTGAATTTATTATAAATTTTTTTCCCAGTTTGTTGTTTCTCTTCTAATCTTGGTTGCACTGGTTTTGTTGGTACAAAAAATTTTTAAATTTAATATAATCAAAATTTATTGATTTTATATATGATAATATTCTCTATTTCTTGCTTGGTCATAAATTCTTCCCTTCTCCATAAATCTGACAGGTAAACTGTTCTGTGTTCCCCTAATTTACTTATAAAGTCACTCTTTTTTCAAACCCTTACCTTCTATCTTAGAATCAATACTATGTATTGATTCCAAGACAGAAGAGCAATAAGGGTTAGGCAAAGGGGGTTAAGTAACTTGTTCAGGGCCACACAGCTAGGAAGTGTCTGAGGCCAGATCTGAACCCAGGAGCTCCTGTCTCTAGACCTGGCTCTCAATCCATTGAGCCACCCAGCTGACCCTATAAATATCACTATGTTTGTCATATACCCGTTTTGAACTTATCTTAGTATAGGGCAGTTATGGTAAACTATGGCATGGATGCCAGATGGCACACAGAGAGCTTTCCCCAGACATCCCCAGAGTTGGTTACTAGAAAGGCAGAGGGACTTGGGTAGAGCTGCTCCCCTTGCCCTCTCCACTATGCCTGATGACAGTTTTTTCACATTCCTCCACCCCTCTGCCCAGCAGCCAATGGGAGCACATAATGCGTAAGGTGGGCAGTTCACAGGTGGCAGAGTTGGAGGGGAGCAGAGCACTCTCTACTCTCACTGAGGGCATTCCTCACATCCCCTCTTCTATCTCTTAGCAAGTAGGAGATTGTTTTGATAACCACTGCTTTATAGTACAGTTTGAGATCTGGTACTACTAGATCACCTTCCTTCATATTTTTTTTTCATTAGTTCCCTTGATATTCTTGACCTTTTGGTCTTCCAGATGAATTTTATTATTATTTTCTAGGATCTGAGATGAATTTGAACTGAGGTCTTCCAAACTCAAGAGTGGGCACTTTATCCACTGTGCCACCTAGGGAAAGGGTTAGGATTAGGTTTAGCATTAGTTAGGGGCCCTGTTAAATTCTATTTGTCTTCAAAAGTAATAGATGCAGTTAATAAATATACAAACACAGGGACAGGGTATAGTGTTATTCTTTTTCAGTCCTTTTACGAGAAGAGAAAAATGCAAGCCAAAAGAAGAGAGAAATGAAGAGGATGGATAATTGGAGTAAGAATAATAACGTTGTTATTCGATCATTTTAGTCATGTCTGACTCTTTGTGATCTCATTTGGGGTTTTCCTGGCAAACATACAGGAGTGGTTTGTCATTTCTTTCTAGCTGGCATTTACATAGAGCTTTGCAAAGTACTTTAGCCAGTCAATAGGTGTCTATTTTAAAGTGTCTACTTTATGCACTGCACTAAGTACTAAGGATTCCAAAAAAAGCAAAAAACCTCAACACAACACAAAGGGTCCTTGCTCTCAGGGAGCTCACTGTCTAATGGGGGAGTCAACACACAAGCAACTATGTACAAATAAGACATAGAGGATAAACTGAGGGTCATCTCAGAAGGAAAGCACTAAAATTGAGGACAGGCAGAGGCTTCTCACTGAATACATGACTTTAGCTGAGATTTGAAGGAAGACAAAGGAGGAGGGAGGACATTCTAGGCCTGGAGGAAAGCCATGAAAAAGCCCAGAATTAGAGGCAGCTATGTGGCTTAGAGGATAGAGCTCCAGGCCTGGAGGTTGGAGGTTCTGGGTCCAAATCTGGCTTAAAAAACTTTCCAACTGGGGGTAGCTGGGCAGCTGGGTAGCTCAGAGGATTGAGAGCCAGGCCCTGAGACGGGAGGTCCTGGGTTCAAATGTGGACTCAGACACTTCCTGGCTGTGTGACCCTAGGCAAGCCACTAAACCCCTGTTGCCTAGTCCTTACTGCTCTTTTGCCTTGGAACTTAGAATCAATTCTAAGACCGAAGGTAAGGGTTTAAAAAAACAAACAAATCCCAAAGGTATTCCCTCCCCCACCCCATTCTTCCAAGTATTGACATATCACTGAAAAGAGAATAAAACAAATACTAATTAACAGTACATATAGGGCCCAAAGGGTGCTAAAAGACTGCCTGCCCTTTGATCCAGCTATAGCACTGCTGGGTTCGTACCCCAAAGAGATAATAAGGAAAAATACATGTACAAGAATATTCACAGCTGCGCTCTTTGTGGTGGCCAAAAATTGGGAAATGAGGGGATGCCCATCAATTGGGGAATGGCTGAACACATTGGGGTATATGTTGGTGATGGAATACTATTGTGCAAAAAGGAATAATAAAGTGGAGGAATTCCATGGGGACTGGAATGACCTCCAGGAAGTGATGCAGAGCGAGAGGAGCAGAACCAGGAAAACATTGTACACAGAGACTGATACATGGTGGTACAATTGAAGGTGATGGACTTCTCTATTAATGGCAATGCAGTGTCCCTGAACAAGCCAGAGGAAACTATGAGAAAAACCACTATCCACATCCAGAGAAAGAACTGTGGGAGTAGAAACACAGAAGAAAAACAACTGCTTGATTACATGGATCGAAGGGATATGATGGGGTATGTAGACCCTAAATGAACCTCCTAGTTGCAAACAACAACATAGAAATAGGTTCTGATCAATGACACATGTAAAACCCAGTGAAATTGCACATCAGCTACAGGAAGGGTGGGATGGAGGGGAGGGAGGGAAAGAAAGAATGTGATTCTTGTAACCAAGGAATAATGTTCTAAATTGACTAAATAAATTAATTTAAAAAAACAGATGAAGAAACTGAGGCAAACATATTTAAGTGACTTACCCAGGACCACATAGCTGGTTAGTGTCTGTGGCTGGATTTGAACTCAAAATCTTCCGGACTTGAACTTTATAGCTCAATATATAGCTAAAAATAGCTATTTAGTTGTCTCCAGGACATATGAAAACAAAGCATATATATATATATATATATATATATGTATATATATATATATACACACAAACATATATATACACACAAACACATATATATACACAAAACACACATATATATATGTATATATATACACAAACACACACACACATATATAAACATGGAGGAAGAATGGGCACCTCATGATCCTTATTCACATGATTATGGATGGTAATTTGAATACAGAGTTTGGTATAGAAAAACATAACTTAATAAGAAAATAAGGAGGAACAGGAAAAATGAAGAGGAGAGTTTCAGAAGGAGGGTAGATATGAGGAGGGGAGAGTCATAATCAAAGCTGATGTACTTCAGAGGGCGCTCATAAAGAAGAGAGTCAAAATGAGCCAAAGGTTTGGTCCTGGTGAAGAGAGGAGGCACCCGATTGTAGGAAGAGAACCCTTCAATGGCCAAATATTGGTGTATGATCTTCGGGGGAGGAGAGAGAAGAAGAATGAGGTACAGTAACAGGATTGACTAGAAAACAGAATCCAATAAGTTGTCATTTACAAGAAATAGACCTGGAAACAAGGACACACAAGAGTTAGAGTGAGGAACGAGGAACAGGAGCAGAATGGATTATGCTTCAGCTGACTGAAAAAGGAAGGATAGTATTCAGGAGCTCAGCCAAGACAACAGAGAAAAGTAGCCTGGGTACGAGAGAGAGATAGGCCGGGTAACTACCTGAGGTTTAAAGCACTGAAGATAACAGGAAAATATTAGTATTTAATGCCTATAAATCAAATGGCATAGCATTTAAATCAAGAAAAAATGAATTGATAGTAGAAAGTAACAGCAAAAGTATAATTGCAAACTTCCACGTGCCTCTTTCAGAACTAGAAAATTAAGGAAAGGGTTAACAAAGAAAGAAGTTAAGGATCTGAACAGAATTTTAGAAGTTAGATGCGATTGATCTCTGGTGCTTATTGAATGGGAATAGAAAGGTGTATATATACATCTCAGCAGGCCATGG